>NC_136700.1:7964159-8228961 GCF_947650265.1 Symphodus melops
GCACTCCTAAAAACTTGAGATGCATTTTGTGTCCAGACTGTACTTAAAAGAGTGAGTTTAGAAACAATAAATTCAAAATATTCCATCTGTATGTCTTGATTGACTAAAAATGATGCAGTCATCATTTGCACTCAATTCACCACCTATGAGTGATTTTTGAGCTTGCAATATGGATTTTTTTTGTTTTTTTAAATGAAGGCATTCTATCCCTTATGTAAAGTTCAAGAGACTTGTATACGTCTATTTGGGCAACTAAGCAAGATGCATGAAGCACAGCTCTTGCTGAGGTGCTGTGTGTCGTGTTTGCTTTGATTTCTTTTATCATTGTTCAGTGTCAGAATTTGAAAGAACACACTTAAATTGTATATATGTATGTATGATCTTAATTTGCTTTTAATTTATGTCCATGCTACTGGTAAAACAACAGGCATTCATGCTTTCATAATACATTCACCCACTTTTTATGCCCTCAAATAGAACTGTGTTGCTTTTACACTTAATGACCTACATTCTCCACTTAAACCCACTAATAATATTTATTGCTGATGGGAGTATTGTGCTCATGACTCAGCAGAGAAACACTTTTTTAAATGTGATCGTGGGAATGACAGACGAACCCAAAAGAGAGAGTAATGGAGCAGAGGAAAGAAGAGGAGGGGAGACAAGCTGCAGCTGGTACAGGAAGTGAGGATGGTGCCAGTGGGGGGGCATGAGAGCAACCAGCAGTGCAATCTCACAGGAGACACCACAAACACACATACACACACACACACACACACACACACACACACACACACACACACACACATACACATACACGGCATGGTGAAGCCTGGTTGTCCAGACATGTTGTTGTGTGTTATCTGGAGGCCAAAAGATGTCGGACCATCCCTCTCTCTGTGTTTACACTCAGTCTAAACAGCAGACCAGCCACTGAGGCTAATGGGGTTCTAATCTACAGCTGGATGACACACACATGGCGTCTTCTGAGAATCGCAAACAGGCCAGTAACCTCTCCATGCCACATGTGCTTTTACAACATGCTGTCTCTTTTTTACATTTTACTGTAGTCTGTTAGTTTTTACACTGTTTACATTTATTTGGCAGATACTTATTTTAAAAGCAACTTACTTTTTTTGCTTAGGTTATGAACAAATGTACAGACATGATTCATCACAGACAAAACCAGCAATTTGTCAATAAATGGAAAACTTATCCTCAACTACTGGGATTACTATCAATTAACCATTTAAAAGTATTTATACAGCCCCTTTAAATCAAATACAATGAACATGGCTATTCAAATGATTGGTGAAAAGGAAAGATGTTTACATTCGATTTAGAGACTTGTGCATCCTACACAACCGAAATAGTTTAAGAAAAGGTTACTCATCTTTGAAGCTTGATTTGAGTAGAACAAAAAATAAAATATTGGCCAGAAAGTTTGTTTTTCTCACATTTATGTGACAATACCCACATACAGACACTTGCTGAGAGAGTCAGAATTTGCACAAATCAACACCCTCACTTTCTTCTCACCTTAAAGTATCTACGCACATTTCCACAAAAACACACACGCACACACACAGGCAGAAACCCACACACTAAGTGAAAGTGATGAAGCTCTTGGAAATATATTGCCCATGTCAAACTGAACAAAATACTAATGGACTGCTTTTAAGTGTGTAACTCCACACTGAGAGGGGTAATGGACACTCTGCTTTTAACAGCTCAGTGACTTTCTCTACTCTGTGACACAAGGAAACACACATGCCAGAGCACACACACAAGCACACAATCGCGTCACTAGACAAGCGTCAAAGCTCCAAGCGATAGATCCGGCACTGTTACCTTCGCACCTTGTGTCATACAAAGAATACACCTCACTGCCAACACTTTCACATAAAGTCACTCTTTAGTTTCACAACAGTCACACATTTCCTCGGCCGAGCATACACACACACACACACACACACACACACACACACACACACACACACACACACACGCACACAGTCTGTAGCAGAAGTCTGTAACACACACTTTGCAGATCACCTTTTGAACTGTGGTTATTTGCTTGCCAGCTCATTAGTTTAAAAGTTTTCTCCCTCCAGGCTTTCAGAAAAAAAGGCATTCCCCCGATAGATAAAGATCTCATTATTACCTCTGATGTTTGGGGCTGCCTGTATATATTTATATTTTTACATATTTGTGTGTGTATGTGTGAGTCACAGAGCCAGGCTGGCCGTCAGCCCCTCTCCCCCAAGGCCAAGCAACTTTGTCCAGGCTTGTCTGGCCGCTGCACTCCTCTGTGCTGGATCTTCAAATTTATGATGTGAAGTCCCTGCTTGGTTCCTTGTGTGTTCTTTTCTTTGTTTGGTTCCAGCATCTGATATTGGCACGTTCATGAACTTTTTAGACAAGTTATTATTATCACATAGTGAATGGTGTGACACACTGGAAAGCACAAATTCAACATCATCTTAAAGGTGTGCAGGACTGAAAAATGTACTGTTTTCTAACATGTTTGCATATTTCAAAAATCTATCTCATTTTCTTAGCATCTTTTTGGCTCGAGAAGTATTTTTTTGGTGGAGAGGTCATGTATGTATTGTGTGAACTGAGAGAAACAGGATGGGTGGATTTGTCAGCACAGGTGCCCTCATGTTAGTCAACTCTGTGGCAGGAAATTGCACTGGCATAGATGCACAAACTCACACGTTGCCCACAGTATACACCCTATCAAGCAATACTTCCTCTTCATACTTTGCATCTCTTTATCGTGCTCAGTAACTTTTTTTTTTTTTTTGAAATGACACAACAAAATTACCCAGCACTATCAGAATCCTCCTTGTCACTCGTAACACAGTTTGCTTGTTTGATTGATTTCAGTCTCTTGAGTCATTTCCTTTTAAAAGCCAAGGGGTTCATTATAAAACTTTGTGTTACAATGACATAGGAACATTGACTTAATGAGCAAAAAGACTTGGTGAAATCTGTGAAGCTAACATTTTGTTAGCTAACAGACACTGTTAGCTATTATTATCCTAAACAGGCCGCTGGTCGAGCAAGACCAAGTAAGATGCTTTCTGGATGCAGTCTTGCGCCAAAAGCAGGGGGCATGTTTGCCAGAAACATCACAGTGAATCAGTGCTGCTGCTTCATGTCTAAAATGCATGAATATAGACAACTTTGGTTACAGTAAAGTAATTTTGTCTAATAATTGTTTATCCAACCTTGGTTGCATGCAAGACACAATGAAGAAAATGAAGGTGGTATACTTTAGCTGAAGGGTAATGTTTTAAAAAATCAGCTACCGCTAACTATTTAGTCTCTGTTTGAACTATATGAGATTAAACTGGCTGTTTGTGAAACAATGCAATCACAGAGGTTGTCCTATAATGCCAACACAGTTCTCATGTCTTTGGTTGCTAGTCAAGACTGTTAGCAATGACCCTTGCACATAAGAAGAACTCTTTGAGAGGATATTTGTACAGTTCAGATATGTGTTGGCATTACAAGACGACCAGAATGTGGGCTGTCTCAAGTCATTGACTCTTTGTTTCAAGATATGCAGTGACTACTAATATAGTCTTTCCTGTAAAGCTACAAGGTGATTATACTTCTGTTCTTTTTATTTTATTTATTTATTTATGTATTTAAAAAGGGGCAGTGCATATTGAGGTTAACATGCCAGATTTTGGCTTGTTACAATGCTAAGGTTTTGTTATTTTCTAAATTATAAAAGTTACATAGTGTCACTTCTAAATTCTGCAAGTACCAGTAAACATATTCAGGTTTTTTTTTTCTGTTCTGATAAATGACATGCTAACTTATGTATTGCAGCTACCTTAAAACCTGTAAAAACACAATTCTGTGCTTCTGTTATAATGGACCTCATGAGACTTTCACATTCTTCAGAAATCAAAGGACAGGTTTTATGTATTTTTGTCTTCACAGCACCTCATGGCCACCCCAGCGGGTGAACTAGTTTGGGTATCTGGGCAAAGGAATAACTCCAACATGTTACCTTACTGTATGCATACTTACGCATTCTTCGCCGTTCAGCTCAGCTGCATTATATCTCAGAATTATTCAACTTGTCAAAAGCTGAACCAGCCATAACACCAGAGGATCGCGAGGGAGTAATGTTGGGAAATGAATTCACAGAAAGGAGCAGAGGGAGAAAGTACCATATGTGGGTGAGAAACATGTTCTCATACAGGCTGTTTTTCTTTTGTTTCAGCTGCGAGCCCCACCTTAAATGAGGACAGGGAGCAAGGGAGTGAACTGGACAGAGAAGGAGGGGAGAGGTAGAAGGGGATTCATTGAAGAATTGGGCATAATGTGCTCTGGGCAGTCCCCAACCCAGCTGTTTTCCATTCAGTGGGAGTCTAATGTAGCGGGGCTGGGAGAGAAAGGCATGAGAAGAGGAGGAAGAGGGAGACTGTAAAACATGGCGTGAGACACAACATGCAAAGGTCATGATGAAGGTCATTCAAGTTGACAGATGTGTCTGTCTCCCTGTTTCTTCTCTTCTTTTATTTCTCAGTTTTTGCATTTCTACACTTCCAAAATGTTTTGCACCAATTAAGTAGATAAAAGAGAAGGATTTAAAGCCAACATTTGGTTCCTCTTGCTGGCCTGTAGCAAACTCTCATCCAATATTGGTTAGAGTTATACACAAAGTATGCCATCTATCAAAATAAAGTAATTAAAAGTATAGCCAGAGGACCATGTGACACATTTACTGGAAACACCTAATAGGTCAAGTGAATTGCTGTAACAGCCTGAAAATATTGTGCATTTAATGAATCTGAGAATTATTCAGCAGAAAGCTGTTAATGCCCATTAAATTCAGTAATAGCTTTCACACCATAAACAACATGGAAAAAGTTGTGATTGTCCTCAAATATTGATATAGCCATGCTTAAAGTTTCCTCTACTTTGTCTGTTTTCAATAATTTGTTTTTAAGCTAAATTCTCGGTTATTGAAAAATGAAGCCAATGCAGAAGTGCAAAAAACGGCAGTTCCTCAAGTGTCCACTTGAGGCAGGCTCCAAGACACCTGAAAGTCACAGACAAGACAATTGGAAATGCCTGTTTTTACAACATAATTGTACATGTTCAGGTACAAAACACAACTTTGGTCTGACTCATCCTTTTTGATTTTATATAGAATACTGGTTATGCGAGTTAAGCATGTGTCTGACCGGATTGACAGGTAATTGTGATTTAACAGTTTGTGCACATGTATTAGCAGTATCTTCATACGTCAATAAATCAATAAATTAAGGTGTTCATGAAGAGTCATGAGTTATACACGGATGTTCATGATCCCTTTACTTTAAGGGACTGGACTAAAAAAACGGATCAATCTGCTGAGTTTCTGTTGACGGAGTCAAGATTACTTTAGTATTACCTCTTCATGACTTCATGTATGAAATTCATCAGAATTCGTGGACCCTGACCGAGAGTGTTACCCATTAATCAAAAGTGGGATTTTAAGACAAAAGAGAAAAAAAGATACTCTTATTTTATACAATAAATGTGTTCAATTCTGTTATATTTGCTTATTATCTAAGAACGTCTGTGTAGGTTCTCAGTCATTCAGGTCATGCTAAATATCTAAAGACAACAATCAGCTGAAATCCTGTATATTGTTTTGGTTGAGTTGAACATAACATAGATTTTAAGAACACAAACAACAGCTTGAAATTACACTTCTGAGGAAAATACACAGATATCAAAGCTGCAGGAAATTAAGATGCCTCATCCTGTCTAATCTTGATTCTCTGATAGTTGCTTGGTTTTATTTAACACTTACTGAAACGTTTCTTTCTATGCTTCGAAGGAAGAGTTAAAAAATAGTCACAAAGCACCCCACTCGACAGTCACTGATCCACAAACAAAGATAGATTAAAAAAAACTCATTTAATGATCTTCTGACAGCAGTGTGTGTGTGTGTGTGTGTGTGTGTGTGTGTGTGTTAGAGTTTAAATGACTCCTCAGTCAACACCTTTGACCTTCTTATGCCCAATGGACTCAACATACTGTACATCTAAAGCACAATATTACGTAAACAGCCAGTTCACTAGAAATCAACCACTAAAATCCACTACTTATATGAATAAACTCCTTTTTCTGGTAAACAGGGTCTGAGGCAAACATTGCTCACATCCTAACAAGTTCTGTGATACATTGTGAAACCAAAATGCTAACTGACACATTACTATGACAACATCCTCATCTCTAAGCAGCGGTGTTTAGTCTCTGAAGTGGGGGATACTTAGTCCTGGCACCCACCATGTGTCCCTCTTTGGCATTACCATCCTGACCAGGGCATCCACTGCCCGACACCGGACACCTCAGACCTTTGACATTTAACTTAAGCTGCATCTGAATGGCAGAGAGGCAGAGTGTAGGCGTGGCCTGTCCATGAGAGCAGTGGGTATTATTTTGTATAGCAACCCTTAAGTTATAACTTATCTTATCTTATCTTGACCATCATTGCTATTGAACATGATCAGATAATATCTGGAACTACATGACCAAATGGCAGTGGTTTTAAACAACTCTCACCTTCGTTTAATTGCAAAAGAGAATATTAATATTACTGTTTACATCCCTCACAGTTGGGATGTGGATGTCGCTTTCAACACAGAGAAAGGCGACATATAATGTGCAGTGAAGAAAAGCTCTGTAACTTCGTTCATTTGATTCAGTCGCCTATACAACTATTCAGTAATGTTGCCAAATAGGCGACAACATCCACTGCTAAATCTTCCAAAAAAGCAATCATTCCTTGAGGCACGATTTGAACTTTAATTCAATTCAAATTCAATTATAAAAAAAAAAAAGCTTTATTCGTCCCGTGGGGGCAATTCAAATGACTTTATAACAGAGGTATACAGAGGTTGTTTATTTGTGTGTGCTGACTGTTTATCTGTTTGTCATGAAGAGAAGCTACAGTAAAATCAATGGGCACAGTTTGTTTGTTTTTTTAGCTGGATAAAGTGGGTCAAATTGTGGCATGGATCCAGATCTTACTTTTCAAACGAGCTATCAAAAAAATACATCCAAACAAAATGAAATGTGTTTCTGCTTGTAGGTTTGCATATCTTAATAGACTTGAAAGAGATTAGATTCGATTAGATTCAATTAAATGAGATTGTTTACCTAAGAAACATTGTGACCCAAAAATAAATAAATAAATAAAAATAAATTACCTTTAAATGCATTAGCCTGTAGCTCGTCCTGGGTCACATTTTCTTTCACACCAATGCCTAGAGCAACAAACCCACCACCAGGGGCTTGCAATTTTTTATCACCTGTTATAACCAAATAAAGACGTTTAGATCAACACAATGTCCATAGCCTGTTAAATCATTGTGTTTTACTTGCTCTGTAGGGCTTCATTAGGTGACATTGCTATCATCCTGAACCTCAGCATGTAAGTGAGTCCAAAATGCTAAGCAACAACAAAAGAATCTTGGCAAGTTAATTCTTGCCCTTGGAAACATGTCCTAGCTCTGCAAGCTCTGGAAAAAGCTAGTTAGTGGACTCTCAGTTGTCAAATACAGTTTGAAGGCCACAGCTATGAAAATGAAGCCCACGTTGTAATCAACTGGAATTTTCCTTTAACTCAGAGAAAATCCTGCCTGCATGTACGTCCAGGTTTGGGGAACAGAATGAACCAGGACATGTGATGAATATCCCGCTGTTCTTTTTGTTTTCACCTACTGTTCAAACAGCACACAGGAGGAAGGTGTCTTTCATTACACCTGGTGAACTTGATCTCTCAGGAAACACCTCAGCTACATGAACGCTGATTTACAGCAGCTGAGAGGAGAAATGATCATTTGTTTAATGTCAGGACGAGATTTGTGGCACGACGCTTGATTCATATCAAACATCTGGAAGGCACTTTGATTTCTTATGTGCGGTTGATAATAAGGTGCTTTTTACACAGTGAAAAAGGGTGTGTGTTAGTGTGTTTGTGTGTGTGTCTGTCTGCCTGGCTGGTTTCGCTCCTGCTGACAGAGTAATGGATCTGTTCATTGTTGCATGTGGACTGTGTGTGATGTATGAGATTCATTTGAAATTCTCCGTCTTAAATGAGGCACTCACACGTCTCCATGTGGGAGAGTTAGGACTTAAAAGCGAATTTATCATAGGAAAATGAACAAAAGTAGCTCATTTTTGTGGTCATCTATGCTGTGAAATGCTCTCCATCGTGGTCTTATGTCTCGTATTTTTCTCTTTTGGTCTCATGCGAAACTCATATCATGCACAATAAATGTATTAAAAGCACAACGTGTTTCTTTGCTGGCATAATACTGAAAGTTATGGTATGTAAGAGTGGGAAAACAGAAAAGCCTGGTGTTATTCCACTTAAAATAGTTTTAATTTAGTCGTATATTCAAAGACTTTGGTAACTATGAATTCATATTTATGGATCTTCATTTCTGATTACCGGTATTTGTATTTGAAAAGACCATGCAAAAAATTCCTGATAAATAAATAATTCGACATGTTTCTATTATGCAATTCATTTTATTGCCAAGTTGATTTTGAGTATAGTAACAAACAAAACAAACATGACGTATTCACATTGGCTTTTTTAAAAAAAAAAGCTTGATCAACATGTTTGTATCGAGACACCGTCATTAAATGAAATTATTATAAAAACCCACAATTGAAATTTACACAAAAATTTACTATAAAACATTTTGACATGCAATAAATACATTCATTTCATTAAAGCAAAAGTAAGATCAATATTGACAATGAAATGCAGAAAATGCAAAAAAATACTGTGTGGTTTTGTGTATTGCTTTAAACTGTTTGGATGGCAGAAACTCTGTTAGAAACAAAAAAAAACACAAATTTATGATTCATAAACACCTGCTGAAGTAAATCCCGTCTTTTGCTAAAAAAAAATGTAATTTCAGGGCACCTGTAGTCTAGTGGTTAGCACCCACACTCAGGTTCCAATCTGACCTGTGGCTCCTTTCCTGCATGACATTCCCCACTCTTTCTCTCTCCCTCCGATTTTCAAAACTATCCACTATCCTATCATTCAAATAAAAACATAAAAAGCCCAAGAACAAATATTTGAGAAATCTTATTGCAGTTGTAAATTTGTGTGCATCTATTCTTTAAAAAATAAGTTGAATATATCTGGAGCTGTCTTCGTGGCACTTTGAGTTCCTGCTAAACGTTCTCCCCATAAACCACAAGCACCTCCAAACATCACAGTAATCTTTATCTGGTCGTAATCCATCGCTTCATCACATAACCTTTCTCCCAGGAAAAATGTGTGTGTGTGTGTGTGTGTGAGAGAGAGGACCCTGAATCTCAGCTTTTAGTGTGTGTTGGAAGAAAAAGCTGTCAGTGGAATCCCCTTTCTTTTTTTATATAATGGCTTTTTCTACAAGAAGTGACACTCCAAACGGAGCAGGGCAGCCTAATTTAATCTGACCTAATCTGGAGCAGCAATCTGCCGGGCAGCTGTGCGTGTGTGGGTCTGCATGAGTGTGTTTGTGTGAGAAATACAATCAAATCTCTCCCTGACCACCTTTAGCTCGGCTAAATCCCTGCTTTTTTCCCCCCTTGCTCCTTTGAAAGGAAACCGATCTGGAGCAGAAGTTTTTAAACTTTAAACTAAAAGATTCTTAGTCCACTCTGTCAGTCAGTCGGCCATGTTTATGTTCAATGTAAAGACAGAAACAAATTTTAGTCAAACAGAAGGAGGACGACAAAAGCAGCCACAGCCCGCTTTTCCTTGTTCAACTACAGAGAGTCGTCTGTGGGTCATGTGCTGATTAGCTGATAATTGCTCAGTCTGGAAAGAAGGATGACATCTCTGAGGGCACGCTGACATGATGTTAATGTTAAAAATGCTTCCTGAAGAAACTAACAATGAAAAGGCAGAAGACAAAAACAAACTATTTCCTCGCAAGTAAAATTACTGAAAGAGGACAAGGAAACTAATGAAGAAAAAAGAGGTGAGCAGAAACACAAAGCAAACATCTTTTCCTTGTTATTTACAATCAAACACAAGCCAATTTTCACTCTGCTTCTTTTCCTCGGCTCTATTTCTTCTTCTCTCTATCTCAGTGCAAGACTTGGCCATTGCAGCCAAGGCCCCGGCTCAATTGTGCAATTTTATACGTGTTTACTTTACTGGCATCTTTCTGCGAATATTTTTGTCTGAACATTTCCCCTCACATTATTCTGCATTTCCTCTACAGCGATAGGCTGTCTTTAATCTCCCTTTGTAAGCCGATGCCTTGCCGCAGGATCAGAGTACAATAACCATGTCAGGTTTTTTTTATTTGGCCCATCATATGGTGTATTTTAGCACATGCCACAACGTTCATTTTGGAAATTGATCAGGGCTTAAAGAAAAGAAAGTAGCTCTTTGCATAAACATTTAGATAACTGTCTTCTTCAGCATGAAAAACAGCTGGAAGTAAGTGGATCATGGGCGAGGAGAAGGAGGGGGAAACGTGCGGAGTGGGTCAGTGGTTTGAGAGAAGTGTAAGAAGAGAGAGGGGACAAAAAGAGGTGAGAAGGGAGGATGTGAGTGGAGGTAATAAGGGCGCAGAGTGAGCGTGGCCAAGCTCTGCTCTGGAGGGAGGAAGAGGAGGAGAAGCAAAGTGCCAGAGGAAAGGCAATTGTGGGACTTCTATGGGATCATGAGAGTAATAAAAATCACAATACAATGATTTTTCCAGAAAAGTGCAGTGCGGGGGAAATAAATCTAAAGCAGCTGCTTGTAATAAAGACTAGAAAGTGTCAAATCTCTGACTTGTACTTTGCCCTGCTGCACTGTGGGAAAGGCGTTCAGACATGGAGACAGACAGGTGCACTGTGTAGACAAGACAGGACATCTCCACACACAAACACAGACACACACACAGGTTTTCCAAAGTTATTGCAGTGTCATTGATTTCGTTTAAGGCACTTTTGTATTGTTTGACAAGAGAGTCAGTTCTTGGTGCAACACCAAGAAAAGCTTGGTTATTTATATTATTTGGCCCCAGTTTACATTGAAACATTTGTCCTGGTAAAGTAAATGTGCAAAAAAGTGTCATGTTGGCGTTGTGCTCTGATAAGGCAACAGTTTTCAGATTAAAGCAAAGTTGGTCAGAAGCTATGCTGGACAATGAAGCAATTGGAAATTTCAAGGCAAAAATGGCGGCTGATTTTTGTTCTGAGCACAGGGGATGTCTGCTAAGTGCTTCAGTCCTTTTGGCACACATGGTCGAATACAGTTAATGTCAAACAGACCTCCGATCAGTATGACACAGGTGACCTCAGCCTGCTGTCACTGGTAGAAAGCTTAAAGGCATACTTTGCATTTTTATCATAAAGCTAAACCCTTTTTTTTTGGTCTACATGAGGGCTGCTGGAATTCATCCAGCTCCTTTTTACATCTATATTGTTAGTGTTATAAAAGTTATGGGACCGGGATGGTTGCCATAATATTATTAGATAAGATTGAAGTGGCCTTAGAAATTAAATAAAAGAAAAACATCCACCCACATCTCAGAGCTGGTGGTTTGCCTTATACTGCGCTTATTTATATTAGCATTAATTTGTTTTCATTACAACAATTAATTTAACCCATAAATTGTTTTGAGTGCCTCGTTTTATTACTTTCAAAACGTCTTCATCTTAACCACTTTGGTGGTATTGAGAGGCTTTCTGTTTGGTGTCTCATATAAATTACATTACTGAGGGCAGATCGCATAAAGAGCTCATGGGATGAGCGGCTACGCCAATGATTGAAACAAGACTTCAGTAATTATTCTAATTGAAACAACCACAGAGAAGAAGAAATACAGGCAGTGTTTTGCACATATGATTTGAATTAGTTGCCAGTCCTTGCATATTAATTGACTGTGCCCTAATTCAAAATAACACACATATGGAGAAAATGTTGTAATGAATTCCTCTGTACGAAAGGAAGCCAAAAAGTTTTATCCGTGGCATCCTGAAAGTGTAACAAAATGTCTGAACGGCTTCCTCACTGAGCAGCCCTTGAAAGCCCACAATGTCGTATCACGGTGATACTGAGCAGAGGTTTCACTCCCAAAGAGCAAAGACGGGAAGGAAAAGAGATGATACAGTCTGCTTGTTTTCTGAATGGAGAGTTTTAGAAGTACGAAACACTCTTTCATACTGAGACAATGGCTCGCGCACACCCTGCTGCGTTCTCCCTGCTCCTCTCCCTCCTCATTCTCCGTCTCTCTATCTGCCTCTGAGCAGAAACACACGGCACATCCTGCCCGACACGACACACCAGCCAAAAGTTCACTTCCTGCTCCTCAGTTCGTCTCCTTCACGCCAAAATTATTCCCAGGACATGCATTAACAGCCCCTCATCCAATCTAATGGCATTGGGACATACAAACACACAAGGAAAAGCTTCCCCCTTTCTATAGATACCTGATCGTCCTCCTCTGTCTCGCATACACATTAACGCAATTAAGCAAATCTCAAACAGAGCACATCCTACAGAAATGTTCTGACATTATCTTTCTCTTCCCTCCTGCACAGATTTGGAGTGACAGTGTAAACACTTTGTGTTATTTTAATGGTGTAAGCAAAGGGAAAAGGAGAAGATTTTTCATTTAAACTTGTGAATGAGAGAGGCTGAAATTCCCACGACTGACATCCGCCTATACTTCTACACTTATTATACGTACATCGGTAATTTTTTTGCTGTAAAAAACAGTGAATTTCAGCTTTTTTTGGTCTGAGTGCTTAATAAAAATGGAAACATCATCCAAAACAAGCATGCTTCCTCTCTGTTTTTGTTTGTATCTGCAGACTCAGTCTGACTCCAACAGAGAGTTCATTGACCTCTGGAGAAAAGAGGTCAAATAATATGAGGCTGGTGTCATGCTAGCCCTGCGACAAAAAATGCTCATCTGTCTAGGGAAGAACTGATAATACATCACGCCTTAAAAAGACATTTCAAAACGTTACACTTGCAAACTAAACCTGACTGCATATATGTTTGAAACCAGAATGCCACTAATGCCATCCTTTTAGCTAAAGTGTGGTTCAAGAATTCACAAACAGCCAGTTAAGATGCTGCTAAAATGTTTTTGCCGCGTGTTATAACAATGGAGTTGGTCAAACCATCAGAAGCCTCTTCGAGGACACACAATAGAAATGTATACAGCATAGTAAAAAGTAAAAAAAAAAAAAAGTTAATATCACATATTATTTCTCCCTCATGAAAGTAACAAGGATTGTATAAACACATGAATAACCACAGGTTTAACACAGGAAGAGTGCCCTGTAAATAATGAAATTAAAAAGTGTGTGATGAATTGTTTATAAAGGTTAAGTAAAGCTTAGCGCCCCCATGCTGGGTTCAGTCCTGAGGTAAGCACCAGTTTCACGTGCGCTGCTTTCATTTCAAATCAAACTAAAGAAGTGACAGAAAAAACATGTTTGATATGATCAAATGCTACAGACAAGAAGCCCTTAATTTACTATACTTGGGAAAAAAAAGAAAAAAAAAACAATCCCAAAAGTCAGGCACATGTAATTCTCTGTAATTTTTCTAAGCCTCTAAGATTCACTACGTCTATCACAGTGTATTTATGGCTTTAGTCTTCACATTCACCCACTGAGGTTGGCGTTGGCACTATAGTGGTCAGACATTTCTGATCTGAATCAACAATGAAAGTGGAAAAAAAAGACAATGAGCAAGAAAAGAGCAAGAATGTTCTTTGAAAAAAAAAAGAAAAGAAAAAAATGTGCCGTCTACCCGCAACCTTTAAGTGCTCTTTTGTTTTCAAACGCAGAAATATTCTTTGATACCAGCAGGGAAGGAGAGGGGAGATGGAGGGAGAAACTTGCTGGGCTTGCACGAGGTGTTAATAAGTGGATCAGAGGGGTAAGATGGCAGGCATGAAATGGGACATGATGCTGGCGAGCAGTGCGAATTGTCCTGGAGAAAGTAAGATTTCACAGGGATTACTAAGGCGCAGCAGCTGGGGTGTGCTGCTGTTCGCACGCCGGCTTCCAGGGAAGACCCACAAACCCCTTCTCATGTTCCTATCATGGGCAGATTAGCAAACTGCTATGTGTATGTATGTGCAGAAAAAAAAGGGAGGGGGGGGTATGTGTGTTCCTGTAACACTCAAATGGCCTGTCAACAGTAGCAGGGAGATGGGACAGCGGAGCAGAATTTGACTACTGCCGCTGCACGATTAATCATCAGGCTAATGTGAATTTAGTTATTCCTCCTGACAGTTAACGACATATTTTTATGTCATCAATTCTGACCTGTCCCCTGCCTCTCTGCTTGGCTTCTTCCACTATTGTTAATACTGAAACAATTCAGAGACAACACCCATTTTTTCGATGAAGCTACACTCATCATAAGCAGGGATCAGTGTGTCATCAGTTGGGTATGTGCAATCATGTCCCAGTTCTGACATCACAGGGCTGTGCTTTCTAATTTTTTCAATAACAACTGAAAGCCGGAGGATGTTAGTCAGAATATTAAAGGAAGCTTTAAATCAAGTTAAAGCTGAGTTTAAGGCTCTTAGCTAACATTACAGTCAGAAAAGATATGTTAGGGAAGTGGGTCACACTAATATATTAAGGAAATTAGACTTAACCAAAATGCTGAAGAACTTGCTTATTCTGTATTGTAATTGTTTTCCATTGGGAAGCAGGGACATGATTGGTGAAGTTGGAGATTGAGATACAAAAATTGTCCAGTACCCCACAAACACAAAAAAAAAAAACAACAACATAAAAATACATCCTTGCATTACTTTAAAGTCCAGAAGAGTTGGCTTTTTCATTTGGTAAAAGTTCCGCTCAGGTCTGGACCGAGAACCCTGAATCTTGTCCTTATGTGCTTTTTTTTCTTCTTCTTTTTTGGTACACAGGTTTAGGGTCAGGTTGCAATGCTTCCTTGCAACAGTTTCTCTTTGGAGTTCACCATAATACAAAAATAAATAAGACAATTTCATTTTGGTTTTCAATTGGGCAATTTGGCTCAATGGCTGTGATTTTTTAAAAATGTTTGTATGCATACAATGTGTGCATAAATACTGTATGTCTTTGAGTGAGTGTCCTTTGGTCAAAGAAAGGCACAGAGCTTCTTTAACAAGAAGAACTTTAAGATACATTAGATGCATTTAAGGCACTTACAGTTTACTCGTTGGTGTGCATTAGCAGACCAATTCCTTTTGGCCTGAGTCTGAGGTGCAGAGGAGATACTGTGTTGAGGTGAATGGCTTTTGAATACTGCAAAAACGTGTGTGCACACAGACCTATTTGGTGATTTCCATTTTTAACCAGTCACATGGTCTTAGCTTGGGGAGTAGCGGTCAATGGTGCGAGCTTCAGAGAGGGCCTGTGGAGGAGGGAGGGGCTGGCCAAGGATGTCCATCTTGTCGTGGGAAAGGCCCAGGTGCTCTGAGGCCAGTTTGGACAGTGGGTAGAGGCTCTCCATGGCCTTTTCGGCCACCAGTTGCTGCTGAGCTTGGATGAGAAGCTCGTTAGCTTTCTCCTGCTTCAGCCCCAGATGCTCTGCTGCATATTTACTCAGAGGATAGATGCCCTCTGTAAAGTCCAGCTTCAGTTTCCCATCTGTCAAACCCCCTGCAGTGCCTCCACTGCTGTGCATCTTCATGTGGCTGATGAGGTTGCGCTGCTGAGCGAACTTTCCGCCGCACACCTGACATTCATAGGGCTTCTCCCCGGAGTGTATACGCATGTGCTCCGTGAGGCGATACTGCCGGGTGAAGCGCATTCCGCAGGAGTCGCAGGCGAAGGGTTTAAGGCCAAGGTGGCTCCGCATGTGGCGTGTCATGGTGCCACGTTGCGTGAACTTCTTGCCGCAGATGCTGCAGGGGTAAGGCCGGGTCAGCCAGTGGGTCTTCTCGTGCTGGCGCAGAGTGGCGGGGTCTTTGTAGGACTTTTCACAGGAGGAGCAGCGGTAAGGTCGGATCATTTCCACGATGCCGCCTGAACCCAAACCCTGGCTTGATTTGGTTTCCAGATGGGACAGACTGTTCAAGTTGTTGCTGCTGTTCAGGCTCCCGTAACCATTTGTATTGCTGTTTTTGGTGCTGGTGTTATTGGTGTTCCCCATATCCCCTCCAGAATTGCCGTACAGCTCCTCCTCTGTGTGCGTCTCAGCATGTGCGTTGAGCTGCTCGGAGCTCGGGAAACCTTTGTCACAGGGGACGCAGACGTACAAATTGTCTCCGAAGCTCTCTGGCTCGTAAGGCATGTGGAACCTCCCCATAGCTCCAGGGGGGGAAGGACGACCTTCACTGCTGCCTGTCTCCTCCGTGCCTGACCCACTCTTGTCGTCTGCTCCTTCACTGTCCTCCCCAGTTTTGTTGTGGTTATGGTGCTGGTCTCCATTTTCGCCCCCTTCCTCCTCGTCCTCATCCTCATCTTCATCTTCAGCTGTGTATGGCTCAGGTTTCACCCAGCGATAGATGTTGCCCATGTCTCTGCCTGCCTCTCCACCGTCTGTGGGGTTGTCAGGGCTGGGGGGGCACAGGTAGCGATCTGTGCCGTGGGAACCTGAGCGGTGCAGGTGGGGGAGGTGAGGGGCAAGAGGCTGGTTGAGATGGGGGAAAGGTGGAGGAGTTAGGGAGCTTGTCTGATCTGTGGACTCCATTTTTTCTGAGGTGAAGGCCCTCCCGTTGGTCCCCTGCATGGGGCTGTTGTGCTCACTCTGGGTCCCATCTCGCTCCTCTTCATTGTGGGTGTTTGCCAGATGGGAGGGTGTGTGCTGGGATTGGGAGTTTGGGCTTTTCTTGGAGAGATCAAGGCCAAAATTGGGGGAGCAGTTCCTCCCTGGGTGGGCTGAACGGCCAAGCTGGGCGGCCAGAGCTGGCTGCAGAGAGGGGAACACCTGGGAGCCCTGGTTGGAGGTGGGGGCATACAGCTCCCCAGCATGGATAGCTAGTCGATGGGGAACCAGCTCCTCTAGTGGTGGTGCCCGTGCTGCATGGCTGTGGCAGGACTGAATGACAGGTGTAGAAACTCTATACCTGCCCCCACCTCCTAAACCCAAACTGGCAGGCCCCATCTTTGGGTAGGGCAGAAATGCAGGACTTGGGCGTGTAGGGTACTTGCCAGTTCTTTTCAGCTTCTTTTTACACAAGGCCACCAGGTCAAGCAGCTGCAGGTAACTAGCTGCTGCCAACACGGCCCCTAGATTTGGTTCAGTGGGAGAGGTGGGATCTCCCTCAGTAAGGCGGCCTGTGTAGATATAGTCCAAAATGACCCTGAAGACCCCAGGACTCACCATCTCGTGGTCGAGGTTGATGAGATTGTCGTGGACCACCAAAGATTTCAAGTAGAGGCTACTGGCAGCCAAAATGTTCTTGTGAGCTCTGAAGAGGGCGTTCTGCACCACAATGATGACATCACAAAGGAAGCCCTTGGTTCGCTGGCTGTTGAGCTGCAGCAGGAGATCCCTAGCATGACTTGGAACATCCATGGCATCCAGCATCGTCTTCAGTCCGCCACCTGGAACAACAGACATCTGTAAAATGTCATGCCGCAATCAGGACTTCAATGCATACGGCCACAATCTGTACCTTTCTGGACCAAATGATAATCACTGCATTTCTTTTAAGTAGTGTTTCAAAAGTTCTGCTTTACACATCACAGCACGTTTAAAGTATATTTAGAAGAATTGCTGGCAAAAAGAAAATCAGGTTAAAAAAAATAGTAGAGTAAATGTCACTAAAATAAATAATTTTCCTGAGGATACATTTGTGAGGATTTAATGAGATCAATAAATTATCAATTTTGTTTGTTTTTTGAACCAAAGATTTAAATTGCAATATAATGGAAACCTATTATCATTTTTTTTTATCACATTTTGTTGCAGTAACCACTCACTTACATGTAATTCAAGCTTAAAATAGTTACAGAATCGTGTTTAATTCATAGTTTCCACTTGATTGAACATGTTCAGGTTGCTGAGCTTGTGCATGGAAAGTGCACATGAAGGCGCCTTAGTAGAAGTCAACTTTAGCTGAAGGTGAGCGGTCGCAATGGTTTTCTCATTATCAGAAATCTACACGTTCACTTCCTCTGCAGTGTGCAAAAAGAGAGAGAGAAAAAAAATTCAGAGAAATTGAAGAAAGTGCTGATATATAGTTGTAGCTGCTGGCTCCCTGATCAAGTATTCCAGAGGTGGTGTGCAGACTTTTAAACAAAGCAAGAGATGAATGTTTCACTAGTCTGATGAACAGCAGGTATAAACCTGCGGGTGGAAGGACACATCCAAAAAAAGATAGCTCTCCCCTCGGTCAGCCAAGTCATATAAGGAACAGAGCGCGCAATGGATGTAAATCAGCACACACGCTTACACATTCACGCACGCTCAAACGTCAACACTAATTGTTCCATCAAGTTTAAAATAAACTACTTCAGCTGCATGCATGAAACACCATGTATTGTTCGCGCAGTGGCATCTGAGGATAGTTTACTTACAAGATTAAACGTCTCAAAGTGTCCCTGAGGGCTATGTCGCACTGATGGGAAACAAGCAACAAAATATCATGTCATCTGTGTGATCATGGCCTTCCTGACATCAGCTCATTCACTTCTTGTTTATTTCATTCAGAGCAAAAAGGGAAGTGTGAATCTATATTTAACAAAAAAAAAAAAAAACTTGGACAAATGTTTTCTTTACAAAGGAGTTCTCAACAGTTTAAAAAAAATTGCTTCTATTTTGGTCTTTTACAAAAGAAACAGGTTATTCTTAAGGCTAAAGGTCCCTTTCAAGTGCAGTTTTAGCAGTTTATTTTCATGGATGCATGTTCAGCATGACACTTAAATGCCACAACAGAAGAGAAAGTCATCACTTATGAAATGGAAAATTGAAAGTCGTCGAAAATAATACATCGTCATCAAGTGATCATGCGGAGAACAGTCGTGCATACATAAGAAATCCTTTTAATATTCCTAAATGTCCTTTAAATGTGAGATCTATTCGAAGGCATTCAGTTTCTAATTCTATATTAAAGGTGCTGTCTTCATTTCTAAACCTACTACTTGTGTGGTGTCGTGTATTTTATTCATTACTTATCATTAGATAATACGTAGAACCAATTAAATATCGTAGAAATTGAAAGGAGGGAATAGCAAGTTATGGTCGGTTAAACTCCATCAGGTCTATAGTTGTCTCAACTGTTTCCACTTCTGGTTTCTGTCTGTCTTTGATTGCTCAACGCTCATAATTTATGTATTTTCAATGTCGGTCACATCAAACGTGTTTGGAAATGAGGAGTTATATGAGGAATAAGCAAAGAACTTTCCACAACTTGTTGAGATTATGCAGAGGTCTAGCCTATGAGTGGGTGTTCAGCTTACTGTTATTGGTGGTGCAGAGCAGGGTGACAAGTTGTGTACTCACTCTCACTCATACTTAGACACAAGCGCGCGTACGCACGCACACACACACACACACACACACACACATACAATGTGCACGTTCACGTCTGTCAGCGGTCTACATTGTGCAACACAGGTCATCTGCCTTACAAAGCATGACAGACAATGAGATCGTTATGCCCTGACTCAGGTGGAAGTTAAGACTTCAATCCACATTTTATGGATTTTTGCAAATTGTTTGAATTATTTTCAGATACAAAAAAAACCCAGCAAGCTGAAAATAACAGTGGTGACAACAACAGTCAAAGTGCTGTGGGTTTCCCCTAAACACATCTAGGGTTTCTTCTGACTCACTGTCCATCAGAGTATTAAGAGAAGCTGCAGTACGACTTGCCTCCTAAAATATCTGTGTTCACTGTTTAATGCAGCATAGTGACAAAAAGTGAAAGGCCACAGTATAACACATGTTCTATAAAAGTCTTAATCTCTACGGTGCGTTTAAGCTCACTGCATCCTGTTAGGAAGCTATCTACGATGGCAAAGATTTATTCAGAAAACACAGTCTGCTACATATCAAGTTACTCTAAACAAACTCAAAGCTTGTGCTACACGTTGTTTGCTCTGTTTGCTATGGTAAACAAGCTGATTAAATCATTTTGTTGGAGCTGAACATGCTCGCATATGAAGGGTGCACAAGTCCCTCTGGTTGCATGGATGTTTTCATCTGACAGCTTTTTTTTTAATGACCCTCCAACATGCTGGGGACATTTAGATGTTACAGATGTATTAAATAGCAGCTGCTAGCTCAGTTTATTTGCATTAGATTATGATTCAAAAACTTGTTTTTGTCACGTTTGTTGTTTGGGGGTGGCGCAGGAGACTAAACTTCCTACCTCTGCATGCAGCCTCAATCATATAAACACTGCAAACATCTGCTTAAAAGGCTGTAATGATGATTTTGTTTCTTTTATTTCTATTTGCTTCCCATGCTTTAGAGCTACTTCTGTTTTTTTTAGAGACAGTTTGAACAAAACTTTCAGAGAAAAGTCTGTGACAATTTTCAAGAAGATTTTCTAATATCCTTTTATATCTGAATCATTTATTTTTGCGTCTTTTTTTACAAACGGATTAAGCTTTACATGCAAAATGCTCCGAACTGTGAGTGTCACAATCAAGTGAGAAAAGGTGCAGCCTGCAGTGCAAATCTTGCGAAGCACCTAGGAGAGGTGAAAAGTTGAGTTTTAGTCAGCACACATCATGGGGACACGGTTTCCTGTTATAGATCGCTGCTATTGCGCATCTAAAAATCATCACACACTTCTTACACAGCAAACTATTTTGGATTTAGTTTTAAGAAGTGGGTTAAGAATAATTAAATGGTTGTGATATTGTAAAAGTCATCACTTCTGAGCATTAAATGTTGACAGGGTAATTAAATATCGTGCAGGAATTTTAACTATTTCAGAGTTGTTCATGAATAATTTCTTCTTCTTCGCTTTGAAGATCGATAAGCCCGTTTATTTGATGGGTTTTTTTTAAAATCTGCACAGCCTTGGCTAAGTGTTATTTGCGTGTATCGTGATAACACAAATGGCTCGTTTAAAAGTTAACATCTAACAGCTTGACGTCGGGTTTTGCATGCAAAGCATTAACTCGTCTGCTGACTTCAAGCTTCTCCGACGTCCTCTCAGTCTGTTTCTCTAATCTAGTTTTACTCTGCAGCTTGTCACATACTGTACAGTAAACCGAATCACGAGAGAACGCATCTCTGTGAGATGCAGCGGCTCATCCTTCACCAGCTTCACTTCATCTCCGCAGAAAGACATAAGGACAGAAAAAAGCCCTAAATCACACCAGAAACACAACGTCTTCCTCTTAATGTTGCCTGCATGAAGGCGATGAGGCAGCTGTTTCTTTCCTCTTTTTTAACCTTTCAACAGCATCCAGAAACATCTGTTTCTTCACATTTAGAGGACACAAGACCCTGTTTCCTTTTTTTTGTACAGCAGACTAGATTAAGTAAAATGCATTGAAAATGATTCCTTCAAATATTATTTATTTTCTTTAAGTTCCCCTGGTGTCGTTGCTGACTTCATTAAACAGTGAAACAGGCCTGCTTTCTATAGTCCTGACGGAACATTTTGATTTGCTGCTTCCTTTTAAATTTTATTACAGGACCATTAAGAAGCAGAGTAAGTTCCCTTGTGACAGACGTTCACGTTCCCTTAAGTTACTTAACTATGATAGGGTAGCCTACAATAAAAAAATAAATCACAAATTATCATTAAAAAAAATAGGCACATGGAAGGTGAGATATTTATTTTTCAGACTTTGTGTAGCGAGAAATAGCTTGGTTCAACATAATTGAACCTGAAATATTGAGACGATTTTTTTAGCGTGTTATAGCCTATTCTAAAACATTAGATCGGTCTATACCTATTCTTACAAATTTTAAAGAACATTTTGCAATTAGCCTACACGATAATTAAAAGTGAGCTTCGTATAAAGTTAAACTGGAATACAAATATTCAAACTGCTGTATGATTGGCTATAAAATAAGTTTTTGTTATAATTAATCATTTAGGCCTATATTGAAAAATAAAAAGTTTTCCTCTAACAGCACGAAGCATCCCTACCATGTCCTCGCGCACCAGCGTCTCAACTCTTACCTGCATGCCCGATGTGTTCTGCCATCCGATCTAAGTCTCCCTTAATGATCATCTCAGCAGCCTCCAGGAGTCATATCTGACGTTTCAGCTTTGAACTGCCAGCCTCCAAAAACCCATGCCAGTTTTCCGCGCGCGTCTGCCAGCTCTTTTTTATGATTATTAATTGATATGAATTTCTTGTCGCTCCTTAGGTCCGTCCTCCCACCCACTTCCCTCCCTCTCCCTCTTTTCTGCGTATCTTTCAGCCCCTCCTCTCCCACTATTTCTCATCCACTCCTGTAAAAAAAAGAAAAAGAAAATACGTGCTCGGACCAGCATCAGTTTCCTCCTATTTTTTTTCTAGTAATTTCCTTAGCTATTTTTGAGTCGGAGCAATAACGCGCACCGGGATGATAATGGAGCCTCTGTGCGCCTTAAGTGTTTTAGCGCCCCGTGTGATGTCAGTCTATAATAAAACTAAAAGGTAACATCGAGGGCAGGAACTTCAAGTGACCCCGACATGAACTTCTCAACACATCGTCTTAAAG
Organism: Symphodus melops; assembly: GCF_947650265.1. Classification (NCBI taxonomy): domain Eukaryota; kingdom Metazoa; phylum Chordata; class Actinopteri; order Labriformes; family Labridae; genus Symphodus; species Symphodus melops. The sequence goes on from NC_136700.1 coordinate 7,986,772, forward strand.
AGACAGGACACTATTGTATACACGTAAATGTGCTGGTTATTTATGATCAGTGAGCCTACTTAAAACTGTGGTATGAATTCTTTAATGATTAGAAACAACAAGAGTTGGTGACCTTTTTTATTCTACATTTAAAAACAAAGAAATTTTACTCCACCGAACACACCGTCATAGTTCATTTAAGTTCGTCCCCAAGGTTTACATTTTTATCAAATGTATTCATGGCTCGTGTTTTCTGTTTTTCCAAAGTGTGGATTGGGATATTAATGCGCTTAACTCTTTGCATTCTGTAGTTGTGCATCTTCTAATTATTTCAAATCAAGTACAGTTTAATAAAAGGTGTGTTACAACTCCGTTTGAATATCTAAAATTTAACAAACCTCCCTCTCTCTGTGTCTGGTTAGACACCTGTTGCACCATTACCTATACACTTGGATACAGATTGAAGTGATTGAAGCTACTAGGCTACTGACTGCATGGTTAGATAAGATGTTTTAAATTATATGTTGAATGTAATTATTGACATGCCAACATAATTACACGTGATTCCACATTTTCATATGCTATAGTCGTAAAACGGTTATGAGCCTACATCAAAAAGTTCTGGCCTCTTTTTTTGTTTTTTTTGTTTTTGCATTCTTTGAAGAAATAATCTCAATAATTTAACAGGCAGCCTATTTCCCAACAGCAGCACCTTGAAGTTGTTCTTTACAGCTTTGAAATATTAAAGCTAAGCCTATAGTCTGTATTTATTAAGGTTCTTATACATCAAATCCAAAATGTATTCAGTTAATTTTGTACTTAAATATTTTGTTGAAATTGTCTTCTTAAGACTGACGACTGAAATATTCAAATGTCTGCTATAAAGAGACTGTTCGCCAGATGAGCCTGAGGCCGGACATGCCCAAAGGATCCAGATGCTGAAACCTCGTCTGTTCCGAAGGCTACATCAGGAACATCCGCTCACAACGAGATGACAAACTTTGAAACTGGTATAAACATTAGTGTCATAAGCAAATATGACAGAGACAAACATCAGTTCGCAGCTTGTGGGTCCTCCGCACCACTCTGTCGTATCCAAGTCTTACCTCGGACTCATGTCTGGTGCTCTGGCCGTCTGTCTGCTCCCCTTTTCTGCATTCCCTCATTCAGAACTCCGCACTTTCCTCCAGGTCCAGCTCTCTCCCCAAGCGTCTCTTCCGCGTACTGTTTCCTGTCAGTTCTCTCCCGGTTTTCTTTGTATTTCCCTTTCTTCCATATACTGATTTTTCTCACGTGTTAACTAGACCATCTGACACTTCTTACTGTGTCGGGGTCCGGTCGGACCAAAACCTGCTGGCGAAGACTTTACGCGCACAGCGACACCCAATGGCGCACTCGGTCCCACAGGACTTATTTCGATGGACAAGCTGATCTGTGTGATGAGGGAGTGAGGGGTGAAAAAGAATCAAAGACACACCATAAAAATAAGTAATAAAATACCAATATGGTCTATGTTAACAGTCCAATTCATCATGTGTGATTAAAGGAGTTTAAGGTAATAAAGGCTTCTGACATCTTTAAAGGTTTGTAAACCTTTATCATATTTAGTTTTTCTTTTTTCTTTTTTTTTTGTACTAATAATGGGCAGATTAGGAAAAAGTATACACGTGTGCTAATGTAAAAGTGCTCGTGCTTTGAGTCATAAAACGTTTTTTTTCTTTGCCTTTGTATGTTGATTCTTTTTCTTTTTTACAAACTTAAAAAAACTCATTAACTTAAAAAAAAAACTTGCTGACATATATTCAATCTCCTTTATTTCAATGGCTTGTGTCAGAAATATTTGTCTGTTATTGTTCCCTCAAGTCTTTCCACAGCCACCCTGAGGTGTTTGAAAGACCACAGATTGAAATTGATGAAAGTCATTATTTTACCATCACTGCATTCGTTAATGGACAGTCGCTGTGCTGCAGTAAAATACTTACCAGACAGGGGCATGTTTATGTTCGCTGCCATCACAACAGCAGCTGACAATCTCGTAAGCATGCAAGGTCTCTTCCTCTCGAAAAGGTGCTAGGCTTTGATTGAAGTGATCCGAGACACCCTGTGAGACTGCTGGTATTGTCTCCTGCTTCCATGTTCCCTCGATGAACTGTTGATAACCTCACAGACTGAGGCAGCAGACCTGTGCAGGAGAATGGATGTGCTGTATCAAGGATGTGACAGCGTGTTTCGATTCATGGTCCAAAATAGTTTCTTCCACATGAGGAAACATGTCAGGTTGGTTCTAATTAATTGCTGTTTGTGTATACACCTTTAACAGGCTCATCAGAACTGGTGGTTTTATAAACCCCTATAGTTATGGGGATTATACTGTATTTATTGGATTAGCTTCTTCTTATATTAATGTATTACACCAGGACTTTAACCTGAATTATTCAATGTAAAAAAATATTTAATGTGAATAACTGGATTTTGAATAGAGATGGATAGAGATGAATTGCAGGGCAACTCAGGATATGGTAATATAATGACACAGCGATCTGTGATGATTGATATATTGCATGAAAATGTAATGATCCATCATGATATCTGATACAAATCCCCCCTGAAAAGGTCAAGTGCAGGATTACTGTATTTATTCAATGCAATTTGGTGTGTTCCACCTCCTGTAGTGCTTCACCCTTTAACATATTTTTGCTGCTGTCTGGCTTTATCAAGGTTTCGTCTTCTTCATCTTAGCCACTGTAAACTTCTTCTTTGGCCAATCAAGCTTCTACACTCGTTCATGTCATAACCACCATCATGAGGTGTCAGGAGAAGTGACACAAAGACAACTCTGTTTAGAGCACTGTATTTTAGTTTATTTTTATATAATTTTTTTTTTTTTCCAAATATCGATATTTGGAACTGGCAATTTGATAATGGGTTAAATATGCACAATTTGGAAGAGTCAAAGTACAAACAAATTCAACTAATTCAGCTAAAGTAAATCTATAATTTTCACATGTTGCTTCTATCTCACAATGCCAGGAATGATAGCTCACTTTTCTGGAAAGGATCAGACATATCAACTTTTATAAAGCAAAACCAACAGAGGGCAAGGACAAAAAGTAAGTCAGAGTTTTGATCAGGGAGGATTGGCCTGTCACATGTTTTGGGGGGGGTAAGAAAGAGTCTATATAAATGTTTAATCGAATAGAAACTAATGTTGTTTAGTTTCTGTTTTCTTACACGTCCCTGGGTACAGCTGTTGTCTTCCCAGACAGACTTTATCTCTCTAATCAATCAGCCCCCAAAGGCCTGCGCTGGACGTTCAGCTTCAGCCTGTCAAAACACAATTTAACATACCGTAATCTGCAGCTCTGCAAACCTGAAACGCTGAACTCTTAATGAACTGGTAAAAAAAAAAAAAAAGTCTTTAAATTGCTGGTTGTAAGCAATGATTCAATTAAAGCTGAGAGAGCTGAGCAAACACAGCACAAAAACAGTCCAGAAAGCCCATCCCAAAGAGTGTGCTTGTCTACTACCCCCAAAAGACCCACTCTCAGTGAGGAAACAGAGCTGGAGATAAGGCTGGCTGGACAGGCGGATCCCTTAACAGTCTGCTGTCACCCACTAAATCACACACCTTTCTCCAAATGCAGGTTTTACATGTGACATATATCTTGCAGAAGCCTTGTTGGCTGGAGTTGGAAACACAACGAAGAGGTGTACTTTCTGAATGACTGCAGCCAACTTTTAGACATCTGTGAGCGGATATGTTGCAGGGTCACAAAGTCTCTGAGGCCTGAACGCACCTCTTTTCAATTTAAAGTTTTGAAAGAAGAATTTTGCAATCACCTTATTATTGCTCCATCTCTGCCTGCCAGAGGAGGAAAAGAGCAACGTCTGGACATTAAACAGGACAGTCCAAAAGTAATCTTAACACCTTGAAACAGACCATCTGAGTGCAATGGCTCACACTTTTCTCAACTACTCACAAAAGACCTTCTACTCCCTCTGACTTTTTTCATTCCCATCAATCATCCCTCTGTCCTTTTCTTTCTTTATTTCTTTCTGGTGGACATGGCCACACATATCTCCAGATGCTTGCTGTGACTGCTCTGCTCCCCCCCCCGCCCCGCCTCAGATTCCCCTCACCACCAGAAATTGAACACTCGAGCTCAACATTTACACACAGACTCTCTCCTAATTCATCCTAATGAGCAGTTTTGTGACAGCCTTAGAGCGAGACATGTCATTAGAAGGAGCAGAGCTGTTGTGAGCGTTGGGTCGCTATTCTATAGTTTGCTCCTCTGCCTGGAAGATTATTGTGCCATCAAAATGACTTGATTTACAATACGCCTACTTGATTTTAAAATACATCTTTTCAATCAGGAAACACGCTTGAAAACAGTTCCTTATTTTGAGAATGCTAAAGCTATGCTCATATTCAACCCCTCCCTCTATTAAGTGGATCCTTGCCCTACTTATTTAAACTTTAATCAATATAAAATAAGGAAGATTTTCGAAACCTTTTTACAGTACAAAATGTACAAAACTAATACTAAATTTACAAGTAACTCATTAATTGCGAACAAAACACACACACACTGTACCTGGTCATATTGCAGGCTTTTCAACAGCTACTGAACCAACCTCTCATTGATACTGTGCTGTGTTACTTGCTGGTCAACAATGAAAATGTCCTCTTGAGGAGAGAGCGCCTCCAATGACCACACCGCTTATTATCAGCTTTTAGGTTAAAATGGCAAACTGAAATTGTGTGCGTTGGCCAACTAGTTATCAGTTTGATTATTTGCTCTTCTTTAAGCTCTGTCAATACTCTCCATTATCTATCATGAGGTCTTCAGTTGAGTCATCAACTTTGTGTTTCCAGCACAGTCTACAGTTATAAAACACAGAGAGCACAGAGATAAAACAGTTAAATTGTAGGTAAGTGAACTGAAACAGCGTGCTGAGAGGTGCTAAAATACTTTGTAAAAGCTGAAGTAGGCCTACTACAGAGCAGAGGGGCTAATTGTCCATTGGTTTATTATGAGCTGTTTTGCTGTTATACAAAGAGCTGCATTATCCATGCTGGACATGGGGAGAAAAAAAAATTTGGCATCTGGTCACAGCACAAAAATCTTGGATTACAAGAATTAAACAACAAAATCAGTGTTTACCTTGCAGCACATTGAAATTACATTTAATCAGAGCAGGTCAAGACCAGCCCTAATTTAGTTGGTTTTGTCCTTCTAACTCTTGCCCTACTGTGTATGTTTACGAGTGTAAATGAGTGTGTCTCTTGATGTGTGTTTGTGTGAAGGCCAGTCCAGTGGCCGTCTGTGCAGCACATGGCTGTCCGATGCATGGTCTCTGCTCCCTGGTCTCTCCTCATTAGCCTCACACAGTGTAGCCATTCCCCCGTCTCACCTCCTACTACCCTCCCTCTCCACCTTCAATTCACAGCACACACAAGGGGAAGAGCGAACCTTTTGTTTTCTGTGTACGACCTGCATTCCAGCCCTCCTCCTCCTCCTCTTCTCCACTGACTAAATCTCTTTTCCGGCTTGATGCTGCTGAAAACCATATGGTGTGTGACATCATCAGGGCAGGAAGCAGTCGAGAGGGGAATGGTAGAGAGCTGGGGAGAGATTGGCTTGCCAGGTTTCTGTGAAGTGATGTCAGCAGAAAAGCACTCTGGGAGGCCCATTGGGGGGTTAAAGTACGTTTGAAATTGTATCTAATTTTTTCTATAGATTATACTCCCACCTGTATAATCAGGGGCTGAAGAAGGGTAAGAAGAAAGACTGCAAGCGTCTTTAAGGTGATTTTTACCAAGTCAGGTCGTGAACCGGCCGATTAGCTTACATCCATGTGCAGGTGCTGCTGCAGCAACAGAAATGTTGATTTCCGATTGTTCCTATAATGCTAAAAACTTCTGCAGATCATTTAACTACTTCTTCCTGGCAGTCCCAATCTGCTCGCCAGGCTTTATGTCTGTCAGAACCCTCCCTCCCTCCTCCTTTTGTTCTCTGGGTGAACTCTCCAGCTTTGTTGTGCGATCCTGGTCTCCATACCATCACTAGAGACCCACTCCAGCTCTCTATCAGCACACACAAAGACACACATAAACACTCAGTTTACCACTCACACAGTCAGCATCTTTCTCCTTCACACACAAATACACATGCACTGAAATACCCTTACTGATTAATGGCAGAGCTGGGGAGGGTGCCAGGCAAAGGAGGGAAGGCATTAGAGGAAAGGAGAGGAGGAGGAGAGGCTGCTGCAGCTGTGGTTTTGGAGTCGGTCTCTGCGCCCCCTTGCTGCCCCCTCTCTCCATCTCCTCTCTGGCTCCTCCAGGGACACACGCCTTGGCCAGGCCCCAGGAACCAGGGAGTCAGGACCAGGCTAAAGGGGGAGGAAAAAGGGGGGTAGCAAGAGAGGGAAGGAAAGTTATCACAAAAGAAAGAGAAAAACAGAGCTGAGCTAATGTGAAAGTATTGTCAGGCAGCACCTACATAAACAGGAGTGCATGAGATGTTTCTCAAAAGTTTACACGGGCAAAGCAGTACAAAGCATCAGATTTCCAAAAACACTTGAGCCTGTTCAAGTTTGTTTTCCTATCTGATACTGATGCTGTCATTTGGTTTTATGTTGCAACAAAATCAGTTTTCTCAGAGTTGAAAAAAAGTTCGCTTAGTCAAGTACCTTACATAAAGTGTGTATTGCGATTCATTTTGAGCAGAATTTTAAGATAAATTTCAATCAGACATCGAGAAATGAAATGCTCTTGGAAAAACTCGACTTGTGATGTTTTCTTGCTATCGTTAGTCATTTAATTTCTAATAAATGTAATGATTGGGTGACTTACCTGTCTTACTGACCTGGATACCTGCAAAAACTCTGCCCTTGAACTGATTAAGCATGAGCAGATTCTTCTTCTTTCTTAAACCTGCAGACCTGTTGCACAGTAATCATTTGCAACAAGATAACTGCAAAATGTACAGACCCTAAATAAAATAGAAGGATCTGTAGAATGTTAGGTATTGGAAGTGTTCAGGTTTTTCGTTTGTATTAAAAGTTGTACAGTCCGCTGGCATTTCTGCTGGCTTTGGCTATTTCCCAGAAAACAATCTGTGTGGAAAGCATAAGTGGTGAAATGCAACATGACCTAATGCAATATCAGAACACTTTAGCAGTAATCCATCTTTATTTACAGTCACCCCACACTAACTCCACTCTAGCTTCTCAAGTTGCTAGGTGGACTTTTAAGAAATATAAGGCATGAAAGACGATAGCTGATCTAGTAACTAGAGCAATGCGAGGAGTTCTTCTCCCAAAATACTCTTTTTAGGATTGTCCTGCACTGTAGGCCTACTGTAAGTGAGGCATCGCCTGTTTACTTGTTTTAGTTGAAGAGGCATCTTAGCAGTTGGACACTTACAAAACTAGCTAACTGTAGCAGGTTTCTTAAAAGAGTCTTTAACTCCATTTAAAAAAAAAAAAAGTTTTGTTATGTAATCCATAGTTAAATCGTTTAACATGTTAAGCAATTCACTAAAAAATAACATAACATGCTTTAGACCTGGTGGTTTGTTTTTTTGTAACTTCTGTGGTTTGATGTTTTACTTTCAACAAGTTTGCCCAATTTCACTTTCTTACTTTCCTTGTACAGATAACCTACAATTCAAGATTGAAGATAGCAAACTTGTTCAAACCACAGAGGCTAAAGCTTCCTCTGCCTGTTGTTGCAAGTATAACTATGTTAACTGGCTCTGATAGATCTGCATAGCTGTCAAATATTGTCATCTCCCTTTCAGCCACAAGTGGAAAAAATGACATCAGGTTTTCTGTTCAAGAAGGACTTGTGAGTCTGATGGAAGTTATAGTGACCGACACATTCTGATCATTTTGATGACGTTTAGTGCAGACATGCTTTGTTATTTGATGATAAACGGCCTCAGTTTAATTAGCATCTTTTGTCTTTAGACTTTAGCAGTCTAAAAAGAAATGTATGTTTTAAGCTAACAATTACAATAAATGTAATAAAAAATTAAAGATCATCCTTGTTGTCCTGTATAAGGCTTGTTACTTAAAGTAAACTGAATCCTGGAAATCATAGTCTTTTTCAGTGGGTCACAATAATATTTTTAAAGATGCTCTTGAAATGTAAGAACTTTTATTTTGAAATGTATTTGAGGAGTTTTGAGGAGTTTTTCTTTTTCTTTAATCTGTTTCTATGCAGAACACCTCTCGGCTTGCCGCCCTCCAAGCAGCTGATAGCTTATTGCTGCAATGAATTGTTCCACCTTCCACACCAGTTGTACCGAGCATCAACTAAGAAAGGAAGTGTTGCCTCAGAAAAGCAAGAAAGGCAAAGAATTTCGTCTTTCCCGTTCTTTCAATCTGTACGTTTGCGAAGGGCAGCTCTGGTAACTTAACTCCATAATCGCATGTGTCTTCCTGAAGAAAATGCTGCGGATGGAGAGTGAAATGACAGAATTTATAGGTTAGTGGGTGAATGGAGCAATGATAAGAGACGGTCGAAGAATCCTTTTGCTGTACACGTGGCTGGCTTGATTCTCCCTGCTGATCTTGTCAAAAGCTTTTGTAATAAATTCAACAACAATGTGCACAGAGGTGGAAAATGTGTATTTCACAGTACAGACGCTGTGATTTTTCATGGTTGGGGAGGTTTCTACTGGGGATCATCCTGATTGAATTTAAGATAAGCCTATCATGCCAACTGTGATGCATTAATCTGTGCTTTATTTGTAGCCTCATTCAACTTTGCAGAATGTTTAGCTCTCTTATGAGTAGCTGCTTTAACCCCAAGTGTGATCTGCTCACCCCCATTGCCCTGCACTCCTGGGTAAGTGTGTATTTGAGGCCTATTCTTTCTCTCTGCTCTCCCCCTTTACTCTCAGTGTTTTATGGGCTGTGTGCTGCGGTGCAGTGACCTCCCTCTCACCCCGGTGCCACCCAGCCGGTGCAGGATTCAGGCGCGCACAGCCCCTGCCAAAAACCCATAGCGCCACATCTGCAATCCATAAACGCCAGCCACTCTCGCTCTCCTGCTCCCTCGCCCACACCGCCTCTGACTCTCACACTCCTCCATTTCACTCTCTCTCTCTCTCTCTGTCTCTCACCCACTAACTTTTTTTTGTAATAATATCCAAATTCTATGCATGCCACTTTTTTTTTTTTTTCTTAACATTCCTCTGATTTCTTCCTCCCACCAGTTCTGGTTTTATTCATTCTGAACATCAACCGGCTCTTTCCTTATCGCTCACTCCCCCCTTGTTCTCCTCCTTTTTTTTTCTCCATCCAAATCCAATGGAAAAAATCCCTCACCCATTATATCTTCAGTGGGAGCCAGCTTAGTGTGGTGGCAGACAACCAGGGAACCACAAGACATTCCTGATCCAAACAGCACTAAGTCACCAGCGCTCATGTCCTGTGACGCTGCCAAACACACACTTCACTTATGGGCTGGATGCAGCTTTACCACGTCGCATTTGGAGTCCCCAAACTGCTCAATGCTCAATCTGTATCAAATTGATAGTGTCAGGAAAAAATGTATCCAAACTTAGAGCCATCTCTGTACATGTGTTACTTTGAGCATTCTCCATCAAGGGGGTATTGAATTCCCCCTCCCCTCACCATGAACTGTTGGCCAGCAAAGCACACACACATCCCTCCCCTCAGCTTTAACAAGATGTGTTCAACACATCGCTGTAACTTTGCCCTTGACTTTATACATGTACCAAAAAAAAAAGTATGAAAGAAGGAAATAAATTGAGTGTTACCACAAAACTGTCCAGAGCTCCCAACTTGCCCCCCCCCCCCCATGGGCAATAAAAACATTAGTCTTTTTCAATTGTACCATCTTTTTTTTCTTCAGTTCTTTCCACTGTAATCAAATAAAAATGCACAGAGTGAACTTTTGCTCCCTTCTGTTACTTGGATCATGTTCTTCTCTCCATCCCAGAGTTTCACCTTCTGCTTTCCCAGACATTGGCATGCTTTTGCGCTGCAGTCCCACTACAGCCCGAGGATGAATCATGTTGCTGCAAGCATGCAAGAGCACAGTTATATGATAAATATTGCAATTCAGGGAAAAAAAAAAAGACCAGCTGAACATTTTAGCTTTAGTTGAGTCTGTGATCGAAGGGAGTGAGTGTGGACAGGAGCTGAAGAGGAGGCTTCAGGTTAGGGCGAGTAAAACATGTAGGGGCTTACTGTGTAATGAGCAGAATACAATTACTTCTACTTTCTAGATGTTTATACACATTGAGGAACAGACGTGTCAGATACGTCAATGAATAACAGGACAGAGAAATTCAGATCCTGAGTGTGTATTTGTCCAATAATTGATTTTTTTTTAACTGTTCTTTACCATCTGCTCCTCACATTCATGTTGATGCCATCCATATTTTTTGTAAATTTCTACATTTGAGAGATAAATAAAAGATTATCTTATTGATGCCATCTAACTTAAAATAGCTTGAGTGGGTTAAGCAGTCTTAATCCTTGTGCTGTTTCTGACTATTACCTTTCTGAAGAGAATTGTGATTAAAATGGTTTTGGTCGCCTCATCTTAATGTACCTCACAGCTTCTTCATGTCAAAAGCTTTGAAGGATCAAGTCATTTTATATAAGAAATCATAAAAAACTATTTACTAAAACAAGAGCAAGTTGGTGTGAGTCAAGTTCCCTGATATCCAAAAGATCATTGATATAATTTTGTGGCAGCAGATTTTGAGACATCGGAGTGACTTCAAAGTGTTGCCAGCGTCATGCATTACATGACTAATGGAAAGCAAATAGCGATTGTCTGTTGCTATAGTAACAGCTACAATGCTTTCTGTAACCCCACAGCAGTCAAGACATTCACAACTTTTCCTTCACCAGTAACCACGTAAGATATTTTTGACCTATTCAATTAAGTCCAGGTTTGACGTACTAAGTAGGGAGAAAGCTTTTCGAATGCTTAACCATTACTACCATCTAGTGGTTGAATCATAATCTGCAACGGTGACGTGGTAAAATGTACAGTATGACTCTGGATCAACAGGAAATAGTTTTGATCACAATAGTTTTTATTTGTAAGTATGACACTTTTTTTTGACATGGTCATGCGACCACACTGATTTAAAGTTCGTATTGTGGTTCAGTTCTTCTGCATGTAGGAGTAGTCCCTCTCCTACTCCATGTCCAAGTCGTCCATGTCCACGATGCCCTCGCTCTTCACCCAGGGTAATGGTAAAGGTACATAGGGGTCATATGTCCAGCGAGGGTACACTCTCTTGTACAGATTCATCAGGATTGTGTCTTGAGAGCGCAGCTGGTTATCAAATACACACTTCATGTGACCGTGAGTTCCTGAAAATGTAAATATGACAAGTCAGAATTTGTAGGACACAACAGATGTCGCTTACAGCTCAACAAAGGTTTAAAATGTCATCACCTAAAGCTTCCTTGATGTGGCCTCTCCGACCCCACTTTGTTCTCAGCTCCACTGGCTTGAACCACATGATATCATCTGTCATAGGATGAGAAATAAAACCCGTTAACCACAAAGACTAATGCCACAGAGAAGTTAGATGTTGTGTAATGTTCTGTCGTTATATTGTGAAATGTACAAGAACAGCCGTTTACCTCTGTTAAAGAACATGTAACGGGCAACCGCAGAGCGCCTGTTAATTTTGAACGGGTGTCCGCTCAGTACGATCCTCTTCAGCACAACACGCTGAGGGTCACAGCTGAGCAGACTGCCTGTAGCCACCAGGTCCTGGATGCCTGGAAAGCCAAAGTAAAAAGACCACAATTAGCTTAAGTGGATAACTGAATAAAACAACTAAAACAACAGAAAAGGTGGTCAAAAGTTCAAAATCAAGACGGCCAAGCTTTAACGAAAAATCGACCCGTTTTCATCTCACCATCATTTCTTTGTTTGAAGAGCAGGACTCCTGCCGGGGGGAAGATGATGGGAGCGTACACCGACACCACGGTGGGGGAGTCTTGCCTGAGGAAGCGCTCCATCTTATGTTTGTCAGCTGGAGAAGAGCCCAGTCAAGTTCAGCACTCAAAAATGCGTTTATTACTGCAAATCTACAACTGGTCTCAGGTCACAAAAATAAGTCGTCCTGTCGCCACACAGCTTTCTATGTGACTGTTGCTTTGTATTATACAAGAACATCAAATACACATTCAAAGCCATGCAGTGGCAATAGTTGGTTTGTTGCTTGTTTGTTTCTTGACTAAATCACTTAATGCATCAGTTGCATTGAAATGAATACATTTTTTTCTGTAATATGTAACTCTCATAAGTGTTTATGTGCTTAAGCCATTTATATTTACAACTCAGCTTATAGTAGGTAGAATGGTGTATTTGCTCTTTAGTCTTTCATTTCATGTATTTAGGTGTTTAAATAGGATTCTTTTCAGCTGGGGTTTAACTGGACATGCTTGGGCGAGTGATTTTTACCTGAGGTGTGCTGAGAGAAGATGGGAGACGCCCTGAACCTCCGAAATCCACAGTGGAACACCAGCTCCTCTTTGGATTTGATCGGCTCTGTATTGCTCGGGTGTCTTCTCACCAAGAGATGCATCACCGACATCTGTGCACGGCAGAAACAGAAAAAGAGGTCAAACAAATCAGAAACACTATTTCTATATTATCACATTTCAGAAAGTGTAAAAAAATATAGATATATTTACCACACCTTCTGTTCATGGGGCAACAGAGACACCAACATCAGAGGTCGGCCTGACTGGACGCTCTCCATCACAGAAAAAGGCACGTCAATGATGTGCAGCGTCACATACCAGCCCACCTGAGAGGGAGAGGGCAGCAGAGTCAGAAAAGCCACAAATCCAGAAGCCTTTGTAAAACCCCAAACCCTCTAATTCATGTATTTTTACCATGGCTCCCTCTTCTTCAGCTGCCGCCTCAGCCAAAATGCGGCGACGAGTGCGATCGAAGTTCTGGAACTGGAAGATGCGAGAATAGTTGAGAGGCAAGTTCTCCATGGGATCCCACGGCGAGGAGCGGAAACTTTTCAGGCCTCTGTAGCGCTGAAATCTGGATGCAAAAAGGGGCAGCGGCAGAACGAAATGTGAATAAAGTGAATCATCTGAGGATTTCTCGCTTTGGATCTTGATTCGCAATATTTGCAGATGTCTAGTTCAGCCAACGTAGCAGAAACTGACCTAATTCTAGCTGCAACATCAAGGGGCGTGTCCACCTCATCGGGAAACATTTCATTGGCTCGAGCCTCACGGTAGCGTTTGAGGCCTTCTTCTTCGGCAGCTTCGTCGATGTGTTCATCGTAGCGCTGATCAGCCCCATTTCGCTCTGTGGAACACACCTCTTCCTCCTCTTCTTCTTCTTCATCATCTTCAGAGCCTGATCCGGCATCCTGAGCAGAGGAAACGGCACAATTTGATTTAAATGACAGTAGCACGATAAGTAAACACTTTACAAGTGGCTAAATGAGAAGCCGTTGGATCATAATTCATTTGTGACATGCTGAGAATGATTGTGTTAACCTGTTTGGAGAGATCAAAATCATGTGTTGTATTGGGTTCATTTAGTATCTACAGTGTAGGTTTTGTAAGGTATCAGAATGGACCCTGAGCATGTTCGGACTGTTTCCCTCTCTCTCTCTTTGCCTCTTGATTTTTTAGGGTTAGGCTCTAACACTCTAACCCCTCTGTCATATTGTAAGAAAGCTATACTGTACTCATCTCAAAATGTAACACTTGTTAACACCTTGTTTACATTGCCCAGGAACATCATGTTTGGTTTCTTACGTTACCCTTTTAATTTACCAGCGACTGTAATGGACTCCTCTGTTCACACTGTGATCTAACACCACTAAGACTACTGAGATCCTTCTTTCTGCACAGATAGAATCAGGTTTTCCTATCAATGATGAGGTGCATGTACACTTCACGCAGGCAGCTTCTTGCCTTCTCATTTTCCAAGTTGCTGCAGTCCGAGAGATTGTAGGTAAAAAATTGTAATGTTATTGGACAAGAGCCAAACGTTAGGTAAGATTTACCACTGTGACAACAGTTTTTTTTTTCTTTAAACTGTGTTACTGCACCTGTCTGTCTGTCTGTGTGCATATGACGGGGAGTTTCCACAAGTCAAAGAATGGGAATCCCTGGTTTTGACATACGTTTCCACTCTCATTGTGTCTACAAAGAGGTGCTATGTTTTTGAACCTTCAGCCTTCGGATTTCTAGAGAATCCACTTCCATGGAAAATATTTTTAACTGAAGAAATGAATCTTCAAAGACAACATATTTTACAGTCCTCCTCAAAGTTAAACCAGGGATTGCAGACAAAGCCAGAAGCACTGGAGGAAGCACCCAGCAGGGGGTTAATTCACAACCTTTCCAACATCCTTGCTGCAGTAATAATAATCATTATCATTTGAAGTGCCCTTTTCTCTATTGTTACCCTGTCCTAGATACATACTCCTAAGAGATCAAACGCATGCTAATAACAATCACCGATCGTAATGAACCCATTGCATAAGGAAGAGTTTCCTCGACCTCTTTTCATGCAGAGCTGGAAATAAATAAATTGTTCAACCCCTCCCTCCGTCCAGACAGGAAGTTCTGTTCACAGGAAAGGAAGACAGGAGGCTTCTCTCGGGACTCCAAACACTATTGTTGCGGTGAGCAGCCTGGCACTGCAGACCCGAGGCAGACGCTGAGAACACAAACAGCGACCAGGAGCACCCATCGAGGGTCACGTATGCATGGCTGCAGCGCCCAGAACCACAGACGCATCTTCTCTAGAGATTACTGTCCTCGATATCCTGTGTGAAACTTTGACTGACGCTGCACGGTTGTTATGACAACAAGAGGAAGCTGAGCAGGTGGTTTTCGGCTAAATTTGTAAAATAAAAAATGTGATGATACTTGGAAAAATTTACAATCAGACAAGAGAAAGAGAACTGCTAGTTTAATACAGTTAAACTCAAATGAAAAGCTCTTCGACTAGTAATTAAACCTTTTTATATATCGGCACATATCTGCATTAAAATGAGCAGATACCGAGGTCACATGATATGCTATATCGGCTGATATTATCAGCTGGCCGATTAATCCTTTTATTGTCTGCTTTTACAATTAATCTGTGTTGAATGCTAGCTTCATAATGCTAAACATATGTAGCTCACTGCATGCTGCTTAGTGTCAATCTGACTATTGTGTACGCTTAAAAATGAATTTCACATACAATCTGATCTCACAACTAGTTAACTTGTCACCTCAAACAAGAAGTCTCAAACAGAAAAACCACATTAGTAGATGAAGTTTCAGTTTGCAACTTTCTTGTGGTAGAAGGTTAGAAGCCCAAAAATTAACTACGGCGTGTACCTGAGAGTTATTCTCTTCATCGTCTCCATCCATGGCCTCGTCCAACATGTCGTCATTGTCATCGTCGTCTTCACTGCTTTCCTCGTCCAGCTCTGCAGTCTCCTCCTCGTCCTCATCAACAATCCACGCCGCCTGGTAATCTGATGTTCCTTTAGGGACCCTCATCACACGTTTGTTCTTCCTGGCATCTAACAATCACAAATACACATCAGCAGTCCTTATCATTGTGAAAGGTTATTGTATGTAAACTTAACATTGCTACATGTGTGTTTAATCCAACAGTCCACAGTTTACATCATGATTGCATCAGAAGACAAATCATTTCAACTACAATGGACTACACATCCATTTCAATTTGACCGACCACAAACACATTTGTGAGCCAATTTTTACAGTTTGTATCTGAACCAAAAAGTAATGCTGTGTATTCCTGCACCTTCAGCTTCCAGCAGCTCTGTTTCGGTGGGCCACGTCTGCTCTCCGTCCATCGGGTCCACCTCAGCCTCCATCTGGAGACTCTCCCTGCGGGATGGATCAGCTTTCATAAGAACCCGCACTGGGGCTACATCTTCACCTCCATCCTGTGAGCAACAAAAAACAAAAGGAGTAAATAAAACGTTTCCACAGACACACCGGGGGTTCCAAACAGTCAACTGACCCGCTCAGATACAACACCCCTTTTTTTTTTCCTAGCCTACATTCAAACAATTTTATCCAAAAAAACATTGCATCATTTTTACTGAATTTATTTCCACCAAAATGTGTGGTCATCTACCATGTCAGTATCTGATACTGAAACATTTCACTTGATTGCTTAGGAAATATGTCATTGCTTTTAATAATGGCTTTTTTGTTTTTTTGTCACTTTTACATAATTGACAGTTCAAAGTGAACTATGTAAATGGACTATATGCTGTCATTTACCTTCTGCCTATGCATTTGCACATCATGTCACGATACGTGTTGAAACAAAGACTTTAATTAAAAACATCAACTACTAAAATGAACAAGTTCTTTCAATAAAACAAATAATGTTGAATTCTAAATAATGTTATAAATAACATGTTAGCAATAAGTCTGAGTAAAATATTTTTAAAAAACACTCACCATCATGTCAACGTCTCCACCCTTGCCTGGCTTTGCTGCTCTGGCTGCTGTTACATTCAGGGGAAGCGGGTCTGATGGAGCATCGATCTGACTGAGCTGAAAGTCTCCGTGTCCACTGATGTGAACCAATCTGTCAACCGCCAGAGGTCGGCCGCGCACATATCCAGAGACACAGAGGGTGCCGAGGCCGGTGGGTCCCCCACCTGTCCCCTCGGCCGGGCTGTTGGGCGTAAAAGTGACATGCTGAGCTAGAAGATGTGGACGTCTCGAGCGGAAACCCAGCTTTCTCTGTCTCTGCGTGCCCAGGTGTCTGAGAAGTAAAGTGGCATCCTGCTCTGAATCCAGAGGGAAGAGGCGAGTATCGGGAAATCGGATCTCTGTGATTTTTGACAGAGCTCGTCTGGACTCGACCCTCTTCTTCACAGGGAGGTCAGACACACCCTGACACACCAACGCTGCATGGGGTTGAAGAGACACAGGCTTAGAAAATGTACACAAAGGCAACCAAGAAAAACCTGACAAGATGTTTTCAAGCGACTGTCAATCCATGCGTCGATTCACGAGTCTTTCAGTTTCAACACAGAGTTCAAGTTATACCCACCGTGGCTGGGGAGGCCCTGAGCAAAGAGACAGGACAGACAGTGGTCTCCATAGCTGTCCCAACCTTCAGTGGAGTCCAGTGCAAACACAAGGCTATCTGCAACCTTTGCCACATCCAGCAGGGTGTGCATGTCAGCTGTTTGAAGGAACCATGAAAAAAATAATAACTTCAGAATGGGACAGAATGACGTTCATCACTAGGACATAACGTAGTACTTTACTGAATGTCTTTTTAAACACTGATTTACGTGGGTCGATGCAGTCCCACTCTCTTTGATTTAAATAATTTCTAAGAAAACCCACACTGTGTATTCAGGGTAAACTCTGCTTCTTTTACAGGAGTTAAAAAAAACCTTAACAGGACACATTTGTATGTTTGTTTATTAGCCATATGTCATTTTGTATTTATATTTGAAAAATCATGAATTAAAACTGGTTTAAGTCATATTGCTGTCAAAGTAGGAATTAGCTGCATTTAAAAATGGTTCCATATCAGTCAATTCATACCTGTGCTTTGGCTGAGAAAGTGAAATCTTTGTTTAAACCGGGGTAAAATCAGGCCAAAACTGTCACTAATGCCACTGATGCAGCACTCCTGATGTACTAAGCCTCCAGTGCCCTCCCCTCGCAGCAGTTTGGTGATAGCAGCAGCATCGACAGCAGCGTGGAGGGACAGCACAACGACCAAATGAGGAGGACCATCCCTGCTGCCAAGACGTCGCTTTTCTGTCAGGACCTTAAAAGAGAAGACAAGAGACGTTGAATCGCTTCAGGAATCAGAAAAAGAAAAAAAAAAAACGAGAACACTTTTCTTCATGTGAAACAAGAAATTACCATGTCTTTCTTATTCCTGCGGAGCTGATTGGCTTTGTGCCTTCTGTCCATCCTCTTATGCTCCTTCCTTTGCTTTTTGGTGAGGGCGGTAACAGACACTCTCCCTGAGAGACAGGCAGAAAAATGCATTTAGTTTTCAAGTCATTAGTCAAACTTGGCTTGCTAAGAACATCCACTATCCACTGTCTTGTTTAATGGTGATCAATCCAATCCACTTTATTTGTATAGCACATTTAAACAACAAAAATGTCTCCAAAGTGCTGTACATATGATCATAAAAACACTTGGACACCTTTTAAAAATGTATAGTGTCCTTTAATAGAATTATTATTTTTTTGCATCGCGTATGATTTTCATAAAGTTTTGCTGCAAACAAACTTCACTGCTTGGACAACTCCTGTGACTAAAAATATTTCAATTTGCCTTCTGGTGTCCTGCAGCACCCTGCTGCAACACGTAAACACGTGATGATTTGCATGCATTATGGCTGTGGAAAACACTGCAGTCTCGTCTTAAAAGTAGCATATCAATAACTCAACTTTTGTATGAGAACATGGTGTACACACGAGCATAAATGCAATAAAACTATAAGCTGTCAAGAAATCTGCAGAGGCTTTAGCATCCTGTTGGTCATTGAAGATATTATGGCTACAGTATCTGTGCTGTTGTGGCTGTAACATACAATGCTTTACTGCGTTGAGCTTTCATTTTTGTTTCGATTCCAAGATAGTTTTCTATTCAACTGATCATTGAGGGCACGATTTGCATTAGGGATGAGGGATATGCAGCATATATATTTATATGTCAATGCTTATTTACAAACGAACATGGTACAATGGTTACTTCAACACAGCAACACTGATTTGGGAAGCTTGACAAATAAAAATTTTATTTTCTCGTGTGCTTCCGTATAACTGTGCTTTTAACACACAACACAACTGATCAAGCTTTAATGCATTTTTGAGCGCCGTTTCAATTGCGGACTCGACCGGAATAGTAGCGTTTTCTATTCTGAGGCACCTTAAGTCCGAGCTTTAAATGGCGTAGGAAAACCAGGAGAAGGATTGCACACCTCCAGTTAAATGTAGGTCGCCATCGCCTTTGAATATCAACCTCTTCTTACCATGTAAACTCGTTTGTATGCTAACTCCAATTATGCCTGACAACTTAAGACATACCTTCATTTGCACGAAAACTCAGCACGTGTGTTTTCAGGGCCACCGCCAACACCACAACCTAACACAACGGAGCTAACATGGTTACTTCTTTTTTTTAATAATACAATTCTTACCTTTGTTTTCTCTCTCAATTTCACCTTTCGTCCGGTGCTTGCCATGTTTGTGGCCCTTATTTTTCTGCTTAAATATGCCGGCTCTATGTCCCTGTTGTTTTTCCCCGTTCGCAGCCATTTTCACCATGTGGGGGAAAAGTCGGGCGATATACTTCCGCACTCATTGTGTGACGTCACCAAGAGGCGCGTCCTCAAACTTTTCGGAGAGTTTTTTCTTCAAAATAAAAGTCAAGCTAATGAATAAGGGCAAATTTTATTGTGCGTTGTGCGATGGATTGCTTCACTCATTTGCTCTTCTTACAAAATAGAGCCGTGGAAATATTTGTTTTTATATTTATTGTCAATGAAGGCAACTGCATGAAAATGTGAATCATAATGTCAAATATAGCATTACATAAAATTGGCTACCCAAATAAAGAAGCTCTGACATTCTCTCTCAACCAGGCAGTGTCAAACAGAGCTGAACCATGCCTTGGGTTCATATGGGGGGTTGGGGGGGAGGGTCAAGTGGAAGGTGCCATGTTTGGTAGAAGTGGAAGGATGTTTAGGTTGTTGAGATTATAAATGTTATTTAAAATGAAGTTTTAGTATTTCAGTATCAGTATTTACTTAACTGAAATGTATTTTTACATGCTTTTGCTTCATTGTAGATAGTTTGGGTTGTTTGTAGAACAGGTAATACTCACCTGAAAGCAAACTGATTTCCACCCCCTTATGGTTGGTTCCAGCTCCTATATAAGAGGACGATTGAGAGCCACTTGGGTAGTTCAGTTTGGAGCTGCAGTGGAGCAGAGCTGGTATGTTTCAACAGTTAATTGAGGAGTGTGCAGAGCTGCGAGGGCCCACAGTGGGATTGTTTAGAGCTCAGTCTCTTTGTTTGTTTTTGCACTTTTTGCTTAATTAATTTTTTTCTTGCAAATATTAATTTGATTTTTACAAAGGAATAAAGGAGGGCCTACCGGCCTGTTGAATACACAGGAAAGGTAAGTCAGCAGAGGTGAAAGAGTACTAAAATATTATACTTAAGTAAAAAATACTGTTACTTAAAAACACATTTATTTAAACAAGTAAAAGTACCAGTTTAAAGATGTACTCATGTAAAAATACAAAAGTAGCTCAAATTTAAATAGACTTTTTGGATTCCCCCCCCCCCCCTTTTTCTAATCAGAAGTATGTTTTAATGATGGATTAATTAATAATCAAGGCTTACTGTATAATGTTAAAATAATTAGTTTTTTTATGACTAGAAAAGTTGAACTATTTAAGAAAATACAGGCAGGGTATGTAACAATGTAAAGAGTATTTTATGATATTTATTTTAATTATTCTGATGCTGCTTAGTCTCAAAGGCTGATAAAGCTGCAACTCAACCTGAGATGAAATATAATTCCTTTATTGCTTGTAAAATGAGCATGTTTTAGTTTGGAGGAGTTGTTTTAACTGTGTCTTCACCTCTTAGCATGCACAAATGGAGAGTTGAAATTTCAGGGTTAAACATTTGAGTTGATTTTAACTCCCAATGTGTTGTTTTAACTCATTCTGATTTAAATGGTGTTTGGTGTTGAAGTTATTTCAGTGTTGAGCCGATGGTGTTAGTCTCACTCTGTACAGAGTTAGTAAATCGCTTAGCACCACCAGGTTTCCCACACATTTCACATTGTAGGTATGAAGTGCTACATGGTAAGTAAAATACAGTCTAATTTAATGAAATTAAGTGAATTAATTTAATTCGCTGAACTACTGTAACATTTTACATTTGTGCAGAATATGTACTTTGAAGGGCCTTGTTTATTGCCATGAACTAAATGGCTACAGTTACATGTCACATTGACAAGCTAATGTTAGCGAGCTGTATCTTGTTGTTAGCTAACCATTAAAATCATTAAACTATCAATGAATACAAATAACTTTTAAACCTTTTGGCAATGAAAGTATGCACTTTTATGTTTATGTTTTGAAGTTGATGCAAATGTGGCTGTGTTTTTGTTATTCACTTCACTGTCCAATCATTATGGCAGTCATCTTTGCCCCCTCCCTTTTGGCCACAAGTATGAGTGATGCATTTATTTACCTATTTGTGTTGGCTTTTAGCACCACATTTGTGTTCTTTTTCTCTCTCAGAAAATAATGAACTGAAAAAGGGGAATGACTGAGGCCATTGTCTGAAAACTGTTTTTGATACTTCATGAAGTCAATGAAATACAGATTAAAGTTTATCAACACATGGAGGGTGAGACCATGGGAGCTTCAATTTCAACCTGACTGTGATCCAAGCCAAGTGCATCATTTTGAGGCTTAAAGAGGAATTTAAAGTGCTAACTGTCAACTTTTCAAGTGTATTGTTTGCATCTTAGTCACATAGGGTGCTCCTAAATCTTGCTTGGGGATTATTGTATACAGAGGGGAGGGGGGACAGCGGGTGTGTATTGTAACTAATGTCTTGTGTCCTGCCTGTCTGTATACTGCTACTGAATGCCTTGAATTTCCCTCGGGATCAATAAAGTATCTATCTATAAGTAAAGAGTGGCTGCCTGCTGTTTATTAACCAATTATGTCTTGTGTTAATTTGACTCTAAAAAGTGTGGAGCTGTATAAACCCTGAAAAGGTGTTGAAATCAACTCTGTGGGAGTTAAAGGGATACTTCACCCATTTACAAGAAGCTGTGTATCATTAGAAACATGGTTGTAGTGTTGAATGGTCGTGAATCCAGCCCTCATTTTGCCCTGAGACGAGAAATGTGTTTTTATTTGCTTGAAAGTTTTCTTCATGTGATGCAAAAAGCGTCATATTGCATCACATGATGAGAACTTCCAGGCAGAGGTCGCGGCTCCCTCACCCTCTTCCGCCCCCCAGTGGGCGTGACGTGGGGTCGGGAGAGGTCGCGCAAAAAAAAATTCTGTGTACGCATAAAACTATGTATATTTTCAAACAATTACAACGTATACTTTATTAAGATTTCAACTATGTTTCGCCACGACCTCTCGCATCATCCCTCTCTGCTCTCCAACATTGGGAGTAGGAGGCAGACGTGTGTAAAATGTATATATAACTTTTTTTCTAACATGTCTGCATTAATAACTAGTGGCACAGGAGAATTTATAAAAATACACTTAATTTAAAGTTTAACTATGTTTTGCTGGAGTTTTACAAACAAGTGTCATCCTTGTCCTCTCAAACTGTAGTTCGACCGCTTTGGCTGGTGTATCTAAACTAACATGTCCTGTTGATTTGGTTCAAAGGTTTTCCAAGAAGACAGATGTCATCGTCTCCTGCAGTCAACATGTCTCCATGCTACTGAAGAAACCCCCTGATTCTGAATGGGACTACGCACAGGTCAGTCTGCTCTCTTTCATTTCTCTCTCCATGTGTTCGATTGTCTGACTTTGCTACATTAAGTCACTGAGAATTTGTATTATATTTATAAGTATTGCTTTTGAGTATATATTGTTTATTTCTGATTTATGAATATGTAGTTTTGTGTTGTTTGACAGATTGACACTGGAATAATGCTGCAGAGAGGAACAGTGACAAGCCATACGACAGTCATCTCTCCTCTCAACACACCCAGACTCTAGTAGTTCACACAGGAGCTATGAACTAAAACAGAGTCCTTCCTTTTTCCTGAAGTCAAACCACCTGACAATCTGGTCAAAGGACTTTTGTAAAAGGTCTAATGAAGCTTAGCTTGCAGTGACAACGGACCTGCTACACATTTACTTACCTAAAGTGATTGCATATTTTTTGAAGACAATTTGTTTGTTTTGTTTGCTTAGTCATAAAGTCAATTTATGAAGAAAAATATTCTCTTCTCCATACTACATGGTACACTTATAGGAAATAAAATGTAATATTAGAATGAAAAATATCTGCCTTTATTACATCTATGTTTTTAATAACTACATTTGCAGCATTATTGCAAAACTTGTTCATAGTCGCCCATATGTTCAGATATTGACAGCGACAAAGCCAGTCCGTCTCTATTGTCTCAGCCCTCCATCGTGGGTGTGGGAGGCAGGCGAGTTCAGCGAATGTCGCCCGAAAACATCAGAGGGGTATCATCATTATTGCCACTATCATCCCTCGACTGGTTGACATCTTTTATCCAGATCAAGACAAATGCATGATATATTCTTGGCACCTCTGCTGCCAGCTCCTGACATCTACTTAGTATTTAGTATTTTTGATCAAATGTGGTTAATTTGTTTGTGTGCTGTATTTGAATCTAATCAAATTAAACGGGTTACTCTTTAAAAACTGAGTTGAGTTATATTAACTCAACTTTTGACAAAATTAGATTTAATTAATGTGTGCAATCTGTTGCCTCAATTTTATTGATTAGTTGATGTGTATCTCTTTTTTACATCTTAACCGCCGACCTTCAAAATGTTCATAAAAAAGGTTGAGCATGGACCTGTTTAAAGTAAGTACCATATGCAAACTGCAACCCCTGGAAAGGACTTATGTTGCAGGAGTATAGGTTGTGGTAGTTAATGCTGAGCGCTATCATTTGGTATAACAATAAAAAAAGCTAGATCATATTGGTCTATTTGTCCTGGGTTATGTGTCCCTTTGACAAAACAACTGGCCCCAGCCTGGCCCCCTCAGTAAAAGTAGTCTAGAATCACCACTGAAGGCATACACTGTTTGTAAGCTATTTTTCTACTGCTATAAGGAACCATTAAAGTGTTATCTTGTAAATGTGTCTCCGGGTTTTGAAATTTGTTGCTTAGGGGCAGAGCAGGGTTGCAGCAAAATGTTCTAACTCTACCCCTTTGTTGAGGAAGAGTAGACAAACTGACCTCTACAGCAGAGTCATTGTCTGCTCATGAATATGAATTTCATTTCATGTTTGATAATCAAATAGTTTTATTGACTATAGATTTAATTCGATTTAACATACCAGTCTGTCATTCGTTATAAACACTTTTAAACAAGTTTTAAACTTGTTCAGTTAGATTATCAAGTTCATATTTATTCATTAAACTGAACCAAAATAATAAAACAACTTCGTTGTAAGTATTCAAAGAAATGTGCAGGCTAAATTAAGACATTGCTGATTATTTATTCAACAATTTAAAAAAAAAGGTTGTCTGCCTCCGAACTATGTTATTGGGTCTTTTTTTTAATTATGTATCTGCCTCTGGATGATGTTTTTGGGTCAGGGAGAGTTGACTGCAGCTGGAGCAGCCTGCAGGGCGGAACTGCTGTTTGCGGAGTGTCGAAGGAAGACGGACATTCAGAGAGCCTCAGCCAACAACAACAACAACAACAAAAAAACAGCAGGTAGATGTCATGCCAGTATTTTAGCTCGAATCTCTAGTTTCCCATCAACGCTGTGGACACTAACACGGCGTGTTTCCTGGTTTTATATGAGGTTTTTTTTTTTTTTTTTTAAACTTCCTTCATATTCAGCCTAACGAAGGGAGGCGGCGGTGGAGCGCTCGGCAGCCATCTTTGGATCTGCCTGGGAGTGGGATACGACTCTCTGGCACCCCAGATACTTCGAGGGTGGGGATTTTAACCTTTAATATTTCCCCAAATCTGTACGTTATTATCGACTGACAACATAAGGAACCACGTGTGTTTAGTGTCGCAAATGAGCGCGTCTGGGATTAAAACAGTTTTAATTCTCCTGTTATCCCAAAGTGTTTATAAATTACACGACAGTGTTGAAACCTGGCCTGTCAAGAGAGAGAGGGTGAGTTTCAGCTAACTGGCTAAGCTAACTTAGCAAACATCACAGAGGTTAGCCTGCTATTTGAGCTCTTTCTTTGCAAATCCCTCTTAAAGTGTGTTAATTCTGTTCATTTTTATAGTTGTTCACCTGTCAGCTGAATTCATACGCTGTAAATGTTTCTCTGAGTGTTTTTATTTATGACACGTAACTTGGCTGAGCTAACGTGAAGTTGAGTCTTCAGCTAATTTTTACAGTCAACGCTGGCTAGCTTCAAGCTCCTCAAACCTCTAATTTTTTGTTTGTTTGTTTGGGAGTGTTGTTGGGTCTTCACTTTTCAGACTCGTACTGCTTATTGTGACGGCTTTGGTGAAGTAATAACTTTGAGAAAAGTCCTTTCTCTAATCCCACTTTGTGTTGCAACATTACTGAAGCGTTACTTAAATGAGCCACAGTTCATTTCATGTGAGGCTGCCAGTTTACCTTCTTTAAAACATGATCATTTTAGGGGATGTTGTCAGGCTTTGGTTGTTTTTATAATGCCTTACATATTTAAAACTATTTACAACATTTCACTTTCAGGTGATACTCCTCTTTCTTTCTTCATCGTCAAACCCTGAAGGTGTGCCATGTAATGTGGGCCTGTCTATAAACATGCAACTTCAACTGGCTGAAAGATAACAGTTTTTGTCAAGATAAAAGGTTCACTAGTATTTGATACTGTGTTATAATGGGGTTTTGTTATGATCATGACTTGACAGATCAAAATTACTTCTACAAACATGTACTTATTCCTGAAAAGTAAACCTCTTCTGATTGATAGTAAAGTATTAAAGTTGGTATTTGACTG
Organism: Symphodus melops; assembly: GCF_947650265.1. Lineage (NCBI taxonomy): Eukaryota > Metazoa > Chordata > Actinopteri > Labriformes > Labridae > Symphodus > Symphodus melops. The sequence goes on from NC_136700.1 coordinate 8,012,498, forward strand.
CCTAGATTGCATGTCTGACTACATGCCATCAATGTGAAGACAAGACCGATAGATAATCGACAGTCACCAGGGCCCCCTTCCTACCTCCATATAGCTCTACGGACAGGAAATGCTGTGAAATGCAGTGCAGTGAGGACATCGGGAATTCCAGCCCTCCAGCTTTTGTTGTCCTGTCCTGCTGCATTCTTGTGCATGTATGAGTCTGTGTTAGTCAGAACGCGAGGTTGTTTTATGGAGGTATCGGTTATCATCACTGACTTTTGTGATCATGTGTCCTTGGTTGAAAATGCCATCATGGGATATGACAACAAGGCTCATTCATGGGCAACAATGTAGTAAGGGACAATGGCAATAAAGAGGCACAGTCCCACATGGTAATGAGGCTTTATTTCAACGCAGTGGTTGCATCTGTGTGGTAGAGAGTGAGTTGTTCAGTGTTGTTGTCAGACAAAAGACGTCTGCTTGAACTGGGGGCTGTATCAGCCCGGCTGGGAAAGAAGTCTTGTGACTCTAGCGTCAGCTCTGCATCTGTTTGCAGCTGATCATCTGAGCAACATGGACTCAGTTAAATTTCCCTCCGTGATCTTTTTTACAGTGTACTTCTGTGCTGCTGCAGAAAAGCTATAAAGCACGTTTTTAATGGGAAGCAAAAACAAGTCTCGAGTTTGTACCGGATGTTGGAGTTACGTCTGTCATTTAAAAGGATGAGTTTTCCTCAAATTCGAAAAAAAGAAAAAAACAGAAGATAGTATATAGATAGTGGTATCTTGTCACACAGATGTAGGGTTGACATGTTGAGCTTTGAAGGTAAGGTTAATCCACACACCCTAACGGACTGTCAGTATGTTTAAATGACAGAAGACAATCGTTTAAACTGTTACAGTAAACTTGTTGGATTATCCTGGGTGAAGGATATTGTTTTTGGAAACATACACTCTGGATTAATCAGGAAAAGGTTTGTGTGTGTGTGTGTTTTGGATTTGGGTTAACTAACCCTATGATTGCTTGCAGGAAGGTTTTATGGATGTTTGGTATGTTTGATATGTATGTTTACCTAATACAGGTTTAACAAGTAGCCTAATCACTGGAACGCTTTGTTACAGTTCAGACATCTGTCTCGGTGAAACAGCTGATGATTGTCATCTGCACAGTTCTTTGTTTCCTCCTCACATCTGTCTGTTCACATACCAGTCACTGAAGGTGTTAGGGGAAGTTTGTTAGGACACAGCCCAATGATTTTCTTACTGGAGTTGCTGTTACTATGGAAACAGAAGACTACTGGATTTCTCACTGACCATCCTCCACATGTGCACCTTAGATCATGGTTTAGTTCATGATATGCGTGGCATGAGTAAGTTTATGTGCTTGGTTGGGTGCTGACGAATGCTTCACCTGACAGCTGCCTCTTACTGTCATACACAGCGCAATTAATGTTACAGCATAATATTATCATTGTAGTATTCTTATCTCAAATCAACGTTTCTAAGCACTATGTCAGCATGTGGCACTTCTCTGCTCTCCAGTCATTATCAGAAATGTGGTACGATTAAAACTGGAAAGACCCATGATTACATGAGGCTGTATCACTCTACTGCTGGTTTGTTTTTCAGTTCTTGTTCTTTTTTTTTTTTAGCTCTGACCACATATGAGACCACTGTCCTGCAGATGAGCCATCAGTGGGGGCTGACCAGTCGCTGTCGCAGTCCCAGATAGTCCCGGGCGGCAGCGGCATCGCCCCCCTCGCTCCCCATTATGCCCAACAGCAGTCGGGCGGGGAGCCTGAAGGACCCCGAAGTTGCTGATCTGTTCTTCAAGGAGGACCCAGAAAAGCTCTTTGCAGACCTACGTGAGATCGGACATGGCAGCTTCGGTGCTGTATACTTTGTGAGTATTTCCAAATGTCAGATTCTGGTCCAAGATCATTGTCATATTCTGCTCGCACCAAAACCCTATCTGTCCTATTTCCTATTGGTGAGGCTGAAAGACATAAAGGACACATACAGAAGGTTAAAGAGCCCTCAGAGCTTACTGTATGAAGTTCATGAAATGACTTCAAGCACACGTTTTTTTGGAATGGCACCCTGTTACACTAATTGATATGTGTGTTCCTGTGTGTCGCACATTGTAACCTTCTTCTTTTGTACCGTTTTGATGTAAACTCTTTTTGTAATGATTTTGGGGGTGGGCACTTATAAGCTTCTGCTTCGGCCCACTCCTTTTTAGCAGAATTACAACTGCTCAAATAAACAAAAACAAAAAAAAAATTATTGTTCAGATCTTTGGGACAGAAAAAAAAAGATGAACAGGGTGGCTATGGCCACGCTGTCCTAGAAAGAGGACGGTCCTGTTTCAGACAATCTTTGCGTCGCTTCAGTCAGCTTACAGAGTAGAACCTATTTGTTGTTGTTACGTAACACCTCTTCCCCCAAACAGCTACATCAAGTCGACATAGTGTGAATTCTCACAAGGATCATGTAGTTGATTCGCTAATGCAGATTATGATGTCATAATGGTTTGGGCTAAACAGTCTCCTACAGTGATGTTGAGTTTATGAGTGCAGTCTGAAGTTTTCACAGGACAGTTAAACAGAAAAAAACATATAAACTGTGATTATGCAACTTAAGTCACTAAATGAAAATTTAGACTCGCCATGAAATGAAATGTTTTCCTGGTTTAAACCCTGTTAGGTGTTTGTCTGCATTTTTCATTTTGAATGAAGCGTTATCTGACAGTTTTTGTCTCACAATAATAATATCTTCTCTTTTATGTAAAACGTTTCTGATGACTCATCCTTCAAACTGCGGTCTTTACTAATTATTCAACCTGTCGAAGTGTCGAAGCCACTGATCCAATCAAATTTATCCCAACAATATGTCCCGCATTCTGTCTTGCGATTGGTTGTGTTGTGTTGCCGTTTCAGTTGGCAATGCTTCATCACGCTGCAGTCAGAGACTCGATGTTCAGTTTAATGGGGACTTGAAATCATCAAAAACATTTTGAAATGAAAATTGTGAAGATAACAATGTGTAATGTGCTCTCTCTTCAGGCACGGGATGTGCGGACAAATGAGGTGGTGGCCATCAAGAAGATGTCTTATAGTGGAAAGCAGTCAACAGAGGTATGTTCGCTATGAAAAATCCCCATCATGTCAGAAAAAGCTGTAAAAATCTGTATTCTTTCATGTTGTTTTTCTGTACGTCCAGATTATTATTATTTTTTTTTTTTTTTACAGAAATGGCAAGATATAATCAAGGAGGTGAAATTCCTGCAGAGAATACAACACCCTAACAGTATAGAGTACAAAGGATGCTACCTGCGAGAGCACACAGCCTGGGTGAGCTTTTACATGAGTGATGATGCGAACAACCGAAATGCACTGACAGAATAATATCAAGAGGGATGAATTTAACCCACTGCCCGTTTTATTCCAGCTGGTCATGGAGTATTGTCTGGGCTCCGCCTCGGATTTGTTAGAAGGTGAGTTGGAAAACGTTCTTAACTTGTAATGCGTGTTTAATGAGGGGTGTAAAGATGAACAGATCTGAAGCGATGGCTGATCTGAACGTTAAAGGTTCGGTTAAAGCGTCAGTGCGAACCTGCAGATGTGCTGGTCTCAAAGTTATGAACTGGTTCACTGAAGTTTTTCTCCCTATTCTGCGAACTGTGTTTAGTGCCTTTGATCTCAAAAGAGTTAGAGTTTGACCTTTTCCCCCCCTCACCAGTTTAACGTGAACTTAGGGAGCATGCCAGTTAGGATTAGTTAGATCACAACAACAACAATGCCCACACCCCTGACAGATATTTACAATCCTCCACCTCAGAAATCAAGTCATGTGGACTTGATGTGTAGGAAGAGAAACTTTCCAAAAGTCTGCTCGTCCGCACCCTTTGTTGATAAGTGATTAAATACAACGACAGAAAGACAAATCTCACCTTTTGTGATGGCAAAGTAAATTTTGTGGTTAGGATACGAACATGAGCAAGTAGTAGCCCAAGCAGTTCTGAAAAAAACCCAAACACTTTTCTTCTGCCTCAACTCGCCAAAGTTACAGCATCTATAGCCGGTAATGCTACAGTAAGCTTTACAAACTGACAGTGATGTTGGGAGTAGTTGTCTCATGTGACATAGTTAATATATTTTTGTCTAAATACAAGATATTTCATACTGCCAAGAGCACTCCAGAAGTGTTCATTCATCCAACAATGAAGTTAAACAAGAGTGATGTGATGCAGAGCGAGTGTCCATCACAGCCTGAACGTGACAATCGAAGACATTCTGGAAAGAGAAAATATGATGATTTTGTTTTTTTTTCCCATTATTTTATTTAGATTACCGTTACATTGGCTTTCATTTCTGTCTCTTTTTTTTGTTTTGTTTTTTTTCAAGTGTTAGCCAAGCTTTACAAAGTGTGAAGAACAACATGTAAGATTGCTGTGTATCTATGTATTTCCTCCACTGAGCTACCTGTCAAAGTGAGAGACACCTGGGCATGTGTGTGAAAAAACCTCACATAAAAACACCTCCTAAAAAGTGTAAAAAAAAAAGGTTTTTCTCAGCTGACACATTGGCTCTCATTTTTTTCTCAGTTACATGAAGTAAAAAAAAGTCTTTAGATTCAGTCATCATTTTATATTGGATCAAATCGTATCCAACTGAATCACACACAACCTTGTGTAATTGAATGAATCGTATCCCTGGAGAATCAAATTGTCTCTTGTAAAGGAGAGATGCACCACACCCAAAGTCTTCGTTATGCTCGAGTGCGAGACGAGAGGCCAGCCCTCTAGTCACATTTTTGTCTGGATTTACATCACTGTTGTCAAATGTCTCCGCTCCAGTTCACAAGAAACCTCTGCAAGAAGTGGAAATCGCTGCAATTACCCATGGTGCTCTCCAAGGCTTGGCTTATCTTCACTCCCACAACATGATTCACAGGTGAGCGTTCGAAGGGATGAGGAGGGCCTGTTTTGAGTCGTCTTGTGCCGTGCTGTAATAATATCCTCCTCTGTGTGTTTGACAGAGATATCAAGGCTGGAAACGTCTTACTGACGGAGCCAGGCCAGGTCAAATTAGCCGATTTTGGTTCTGCATCTATCGCCTGCCCTGCCAACTCTTTTGTCGGGACTCCATATTGGTACGATACAGCGAAATGTTTAGCTAACGCAGAGTTCATTGCAAACGTTGGATGAATTTCTAATTCAGTTGTCCTGAATTTGTGTTTCTAGGATGGCCCCAGAAGTCATTTTAGCTATGGATGAGGGTCAGTATGACGGAAAGGTGGACATTTGGTCTCTGGGAATAACCTGCATTGAATTGGGTAAGGTCACATCCATCTATTTTTGAACATTTACATCTCAATAGCCTGAATGCATTTAGCTCACGTAGACAATATATAACTGAATAACGTTGTTTGTTTTTTTTCCTTGTGTGATTGTCCTGCAACATGGGACTCCTTGTTGTTCAATGTGTAGCTGAGAGGAAACCGCCACTCTTCAACATGAATGCAATGAGTGCCTTATACCATATAGCACAGAATGAAAGCCCCATGCTGCAGTCCAGTGAATGGTGAGTAGCATTTTAATCATCTCACTCTTTTTCATTGTTTTATTTTTTATTTTTTTGTTCTTCTTGTTTCAAAACCTGAGCTGCTGAAATTACAAATAAAATCTTTTTTTTCTTTTTTCTTTTTTATCTCCATTTAAAAACATTTAGGACAGAATATTTCCGAAACTTTGTAGATTCTTGCCTTCAGAAATTCCCCCAGGATAGGCCGAACTCCGAGGAGCTCTTACAGGTGACAATGATTTAAAAAAGGCGATCAAAGACTTGCATAATTCTTTGTGTAATCCCTAAAATCGAATTAGAATCCAGTGTTTTAATACAAGACGTTTCCTCTGTGTTGGTCCTCCAGCATGCATTTGTTCAACGGGAGCGACCAGAATCGGTTCTAATCGACCTGATAAGTCGGACAAAGGACGCAGTGCGGGAACTGGACAATCTGCAGTATCGCAAAATGAAGAAGATCTTGTTTCAGGAAGCCCACAACGGCCCGACCGAGGCACAAGATGAAGAGGAGGTCCGTTCTGACAGCTTTTTATTTCGCCATGAAATCCTTTTCTATCGACTCCAGTTCAGTCAGTATTTTGTGTTCCGTCGTCTCGAGTTGTTCAAGAGAGAGCTGTGGTAATTGTGCTACTTTCTGCATGTGTGGTTTATTTCTTCAGGAGCCCGAGCACAGTGTGAGTAGGACGGGTACAGTGAACAGCGTGGGGAGCAACCAGTCCATACCCAGTATGTCAATCAGTGCCAGTTCGCAGAGCAGTTCAGTCAACAGCCTGACAGATGCCGGAGACGACAAGAGTGAGGTGGACATAGAGGGAGACCACACAGTCATGTCCAACAGCTCTGTGATTCACCTGAAACCAGTAAGAAGCTCAGCCTCCAGTCTGACTGAAAGCTTTGTTGTCTTATTGGGCGCTCAATGAGTAAAACTGATCATAGTGATTGCCGAATTTATCTTATTTTCAACACAATATAAGACATCATCTGATTGATTGATTTGCAGTCTCTTGGCATGCTGTTTACACATCTTTTCTACCTTTCAGGAGGAAGAGACATACAATGAAGAGTCGGAGCCTAACACCCGGCCAACCGAGGCCCAGTCCCAGCCGGCTCAAACTCCACGGCCAAAACGCAACCGCGAGCACTTTGCTACTATTCGTACCGCCTCAGTGGTAATTAAACAGATCTTTTTTATTCACAGATCAAACACGGAAGATAGCAAAATGACTGCTAACCAAACGAGACAACGGCGCATGCATCTGCTGGATTTTCCACATCCAAGGGTCGATCTTTGGCCTAAAAACTTTAATTTTGGCTTTGAGGCTCAAAAGTAACTTTATATGAAGTCAAAAGCAGATCTATGATTCAGCTGTAATCTCGTATGTTCTTAAAAAATGCCTTTGAAAAGAACTTGGAACTATATTTCCTCTAATTCCTCGAACAGGTGATTTTTCCTTCCACTGCAACAATAAAAAGATCTTCCTCGTCTTTTCCAGCTCACTCGGCAGATTAAAGAGCACGAGCAGGATTCTGAGTTAAGGGAACAGATTTTGGGCTACAAGCGCATGAGGCGGCAGCACCAGAAACAGCTGATGGCTCTGGAAAACAAGCTGAAGGCTGAGATGGATGAGCACCGACTCCGTCTGGACAAGGAGCTTGAGAACCAGAGGAATAGCTTTGCCCAGGAGATGGAGAAACTGATAAAGAAGCATCAGGCGTCCATGGAGAAAGATGTATGCTTTCAGCTCCAACATGTATTCAGGAGATGTCTTCACACTTTTTTAAGGCGAGTGCATTCTGACTTTGTTGTACTTTTTTGTTCCATTAGGCAAAAACTTTTAGCAATGATGAAAAGAAGTTCCAACAACACATTCAGAGTCAGCAGAAGAAGGAGCTCAACAGCTTCCTGGAGTCCCAGAAACGGGAGTACAAACTTCGCAAGGAACAACTCAAAGAGGTAAGAGGATTCCCCAAAAACATTTCCCCTTTCCATACTTTATGTGCCATCTGCTCCGTTCAAATTATTGACCTCTGATTTGTCTTCGGATTTAGGAGTTGAATGAAAACCAGTCGACACCCAAAAAAGAGAAGCAGGAGTGGTTGGCGAAGCAGAAAGAGAACTTCCAACACTTCCAAGCGGAGGAGGAGGCCAACTTGCAGCGTCGACAGAGGCAGTACCTGGACCTTGAGTGCCGCAGGTTCAAACGGCGGATTTTGATCGCTCGCCATAATATTGAGCAGGACTTAGTGCGAGAGGTCAGCTCACTGTATTGCTGTCTTAAATATTACACATGTGGGGGGGGATATTGTAAAATCTCCAATTGACTCATCTTGATGGCCTCACAATCTCATCTCATTTCTTTGTCCCTCCCTTTGCACATGATTAGGAGCTAAACAAGCGTCAGACCCAGAAGGACTTGGAACACGCCATGCTTCTCCGGCACCACGAGTCCATGCAGGAGCTGGAGTTCCGCCAGCTCAACACCATCCAAAGGACGAGGGCTGAGCTGATCCGGCTGCAGCACCAAACGGAGCTCACCAACCAGCAAGAGTACAACAAGAGGAGAGAGAGGGAACTGAGGCGCAAGCATGTCATGGAGGTTCGCCAGCAGCCCAAGAGCCTCAAGGTGACGACTCCACCTCATGTGCATGCATATATACTGACTAATCAGAAGATGTTCTAATTTCACTGCTGATTTAATTACGTTTTAAAAAGTCAGGTTTTTAACCACCTTTGCTAAATGTTAAAACGTGGAAGCTCACGTTTCTCTTCCTGTGAATATAAAAACAACTTGGGTTATATCCTTCTCTCTACAACATAGTCCAAAGAGCTACAGATCAAGAAGCAGTTCCAGGACACGTGTAAGATCCAGACCCGGCAGTACAAAGCGCTGAGGAATCATCTGTTGGAGACCACACCAAAGTCAGAGCACAAGGCAGTCCTTAAACGGCTGAAGCAGGAGCAGCACCGCAAACTCGCCATCCTGGCGGAGCAGTATGACCACTCCATCAACGAGATGCTTTCCACTCAGGCGGTGAGTCCATCAAGGGCAAGATTTTAGAATCAGCGAGGGTTTAACGTAGGACAACAGTGGCTCCACTAGATTGACACGTTTGAATCCTTTTTATAGTTGTGTACGTTTTTTTTTTTTTCTATGTCCTCAGCTTCGTCTGGATGAGACTCAGGAGGCTCAGTGCCAAGCCTTAAGAATGCAGCTACAGCAGGAGCTTGAGCTTCTGAACGCCTACCAGAGCAAGATCAAGATGCAGACGGATGCCCAGCATGAGCGCGAGAAGAAGGACCTGGAGCAGAGGGTGTCGATCCGCAGAGCCCTGCTGGAACAAAAGGTCAGCATTCATTTTCACTTGCTTATTTACAGTGGACTCCATCGTCACGTTAATGTGTGGGATGTAGTTTAAACACCCAGATGAATGACTCGTGTTTTTATTTGTTCTGGTTTATTAGGCCTGCTATATTTTGGTTTGTTTGCAAAAAATGCACTTGTAAAAGTAAAAAAAAGTGTCAAAAATCATTATATAAATAATTATTATAATCAAAATAATAATTACACATTTCTTTTTGTTCTATTTAGATTGAGGAGGAGATGCTGTCCCTCCAGAACGAACGCTTGGAGCGAATCCGGAGCCTGCTGGAGCGTCAAGCCAGAGAAGTGGAGGCTTTTGACTCGGAGAGCATGCGCCTGGGTTTCAGCAACATGGTGCTATCGAACGTCTCCTCGGAGGGGCTCAGCAATAGCTTTCCCGGTGCTCCAGGAAACTGGAGTCACCATCAGCAACTCCACCCATCAGGGAGCTCTCAAGGGCCACACTGGGGCAGCGGGGGGTCAGGCGCGAGCCATCAAGGTGGCCATCGCCACTATCACTCTAGTCCAGGAGGGGCCGCTATGCAACAAGGCTGGGGGCAGGGCATGCAGGGAGGTGGGGCTCCGTCACCGTGGGGCCACCCATCAGCAGCCGCCCTGGTATCCCGAAGCAGTGGAGGTGTACAAAATAGCCCCCAAGCGATGGGGAGGACACCCTCAGGAGGGCACAGTGAGCAGAGCATGAGCAGGAGCACCAGTGTCACCTCTCAAATATCCAACGGGTCACACCTTTCCTACACATAGATATCACCTGCCCGCCCTGGAGCTTGTAGCGGAGAGCTGGAGAATCCGATAAACACAGCAGAACAGAGTTGTCACTCCCTGCGCCTCAGTTTCTCCCCATGTACAGATGTGGATGTGTGATCAAAAAAAAAAAAAAAAAAAAGATTTTTTTTTGCTCAGGTCAAAAGGGCTGGAAAAGATGCAGCCCGTCGTCACGGCAGTTTATCGGCACACATGCAGATCCTTAAATCCATGTTACATTAGCAGTTTGAGTATCAACATATAATACTCCCATTTGATTTTTATTAACAGCTCTCTGATAGAATTTTAAAACCTATATGTTTTTGTGCTATTTGCAGCCATTGCTCTCATTTGCACATCAAGTGTTCACCATGTCCTTTTAAGCAATGTGGTATCAAACTATCACAGGAAAGTGATTTTATTTAGCCCCCCCCCCCCCCCCCCCCCCCCACTGGTTGATGTTTTTTTAAATGCAGCAGGCCTATCAAAAGATGCTGTGCTGTTGTGATACCAGCCTGCTGGTGTGGTCATAGTGAGAAACTCGACGCCTCCTTCTAATCAGCCGTTCTGTTTCTCCTGATTTCCCTCGGACATCAGTCGAATCTCAGAAGCGTTTTCCTTAATAAAAAAAAAAAAATAAAAAAAATCAGACTTCACAAAATGCAGAGCCAAATAAAATCCTCTGAAGTGATTCAGGCTTATCCTACAACACTACTACTGTGCCTTCTAGCCTTTGATGATTGAAACCTTGCTCAGATGTTATAGTTTCAATGTAAAGATTTTATCCGTTTCTAATCCGTGACGATGCATCTTTGGTCACAGAATGGTTCTGTACTTCCAGAGGACCCAAACACTTCTCTCAAATAGCTCCATTCACTGTTTGCAGTAAGTTTAGCTCGAGTCGTCTACATGTTAAGAAACAGAAAATGACTTGTATATATGAGTTACTATATTTTTAAGGGTCTTCAGAGCGGCGGTACACTCGGGGGGGGGGGGGGGGGGGGGGGCGAACCCCTGCGTTACAGAGAATGTAAGTGTACACATTCACAAGGATATGAGGAGAGACTTTTTTTGCCTTCAAAAAAAAAAAAAAGAAAAACAATCCTAGCATTGATCTGTTGTTTTTTTTTATTTTTATTAGTGCCTTTTTAAAACTGCTGCCTTTTTAAAAGCACTTTATACAGCTAGATATGTGTAAGTTCTTCACAGCTCCTGGTGGATGAGTGTTTTGTCGGTACGCCTGTAGTTAACTGTGCTGTGATTTATTTAAGGAGCAAACCCCCACCTCCCCAAGTACATACAAGACCTTATGTATGTCTACATAAAGAATGTGAGAGGAAGTATTTCGCTGTTGTTAGTGTTGCTTCTGAATTTGTCACTGAATTGAGGGTGAAAAGGGTGCTGAGGTCAAAGAGTTCATCGAGAAGAGACATCCATTATGTGCAGGCAGAAAGATTTAACGTTAGCCTCATGACCATGACAGCAGGCTCGGCACTACTAGCATAACTACAACACTGTTAAAAACCAGTTTGGGCCCAGTTAACTAACACTACAATAAGGTAAATGTTACATCTCTCTCCACAAGCCAAGAATTAGGGTGACACACAGTCATGTTGGTTTAAATTGTAGTTGAACAGAAACTCTATGAGAACAGCCAAACACTAATTTAGAAGCACTTAGGTATTCATTTCATCCTTTTTTTTGTTCTCTTTAACAGCACCTCTGATATTATCCGTTTCTCTTCTCTCTTTTTCTCTGGTTTTATTTTAAATGTCGTCAGGGAACTTTCAACCGCTTCTCAGTTCACCTTTCCATTTCCCCAGCCCCCCCCCCCCCAAAAAAAAATGTAAACAAAGGCCTTCATGTCAAACGATCCAGAGAAACTCCCCTGAATCACAAAGCTGGAGTGAAATGTTCATATGTGTATATTTTATTAAAGAAAAACAGTTAAAGACTAAACTCACTTTGGAAGAAAATAATTTCTGAAAAACTAACTTTATTTAACTGACAGACCGAACATTTCAGTCTCCAAGTGAAAGAGCCGTCGAGTTGTCTGGACGGAGCTCATTGGACGATATTTGTTGGTTTTGTGTGCACAGACAGAATGCCTCATGCGCATGGATTTGCTGTCGTCTTCTTTAAATGCCACTTATTTATTCAGGCAGCCATCTCATCTCGGTGTCATCACTGCAGAGTTTGTTCTCCCATCGCGGCACCCGTTTGACATTTTGCCCCCCCTCCCCCCTCCCGCCTGCTACTCTGATTCAGAGCCAACTTCTCACATGCTGGCTCTCTCTGAGTAACACTGTGATATATTCCTATCACGTCAGAGGGCACAAGAATGCTGGGGTCTCTTTCTTAACTCGGTGAGATTTTAACTTCCACATGTATGTATCCTACCTGAGAGTTCTGCGTTGTATCAAGTCACGCGGTTTGGTCCCCCAAAAACTCTTAGATGCCAAGTGACGTGTTCCTGCGACTGTTACGAAGCAGGTCACAGTCCTCATTTCTGGTCACATTTATTATTTGGTAAGAAAATGGGAATGTGTTTATAACGATCAAAACCCTTTAGTCAACAACCACAGCCAAGAGTTTGAATGTTAGGCCAATCAAACCTCACAAACATGCCAACCTTTAAGTTTGTGTGCGCCATTCTTGTTCACTTTAATGTCAGTGTTGTGTGAGAGTCTGTGTGTGTGTGTGTGAGAGAGTGTGTGTGTGTGTGTGTGAGGGAGTCCCGATAATGTTGTCAGTCAAGAAACCATTCTTCCAACCTGGGTTTGAGTTAATTTTTTAATTTACGTTTGTTTGTTTTTTTCAAAATTGTTGTTCTACTGACTGAAAAGGTGGAGAAATTAAAAATGAATAGGCAACAGGAAGCGCTTCTTCTATGGTCAAACACTGTGCCATACCGGAGTTGCCAAACCCAGATACCACTGCATTGTCTCAACTTCCAATCATAGGGGCCGGTGGCAAGACAACTAAAGACAACATCGGTTCTGGTCTAGTTCCAAAGAAAAAACAACAAAAAGAGTCTTGAAAAGAAGATGGGATGACAGGCAAATAATGAAAAGAGATAGCATTTCTTTGAAGATGTCAGTATTCTTCGTTGGCACATTACCACTACGACTCATAACCTGTATTAAACTGTATAGATGGTGGAAGTTGTTATTGAATGTCAGAGAGATTATGAAGATACTACACAAAAGATGGTCAAGTACTAAAAGTGGATTTAAATTGTGTATAAAGACTCATAAAACAGAATAAGAATAGGATCAAATTTATTCTTTTGTTTGTATTATATTTACCATTGTGTTGGCAGAGGGACATTGAACAGAAATCAGCTGTAATAAAGTAATTTTAGTATAACTTGTCTCGTGTATTTCTTCTACACTTGCATGCTTTTAACATTGTTGTGTTAGAATCGCTTGTGGGACACGGGTTTTTTTTGCACACACACAACTTAAATAATACTGTCAAGAACTTTTTGTATTTTGACTTCTTCAAAAATAAAAAAGGTTCTAAAAAGCGTTTAGAAAGATGTCCGCAAACCTGCATGTGTCATCTCCTCAGACAGATGTTCAGTTCCTATAGACCCTGGTGGCAAAAGCATAATCTCATTCAGATTATAGCCTTGACTTTGGAACAACCAAGAAGGGCCCCATTAGTGAATGTACTGTATGGTTCAGGGCAAACATTCTGCCAGACCATTACATATTGTAATATGATGGGAAACATATAAACCTGAAAATGGAAAATTACCCCCCCTTTCTGTCATTTTACATTAAAACAATATAATCTCACCTGATATTAAAATGGTGTCATTAAGTACTTCAAATAATACTTGTGGCCCCTTTCTCTAGTCCCCCAGCACCAGCACGACTGAACCCGATCAAACCAGAAAGTAGTGACAAAAGAACGTGCAAGGAACCACGAAGACAGAGCAGGATGTCAGAAATGGAGAGAGCTGGACTCAAGAGGGAGAGATTTCAAAAGTATTTTGGACTGTGGTTGAAGAGGGAGAGGCCGAAGATGCCTATTTAATTATCTGTTCAGAGTTTCGGTCTGTTGAAGAGGATTAAGAATGTAAAGGGTAGTTAAATCCAGCAGGGGGCAGTAGTGGCACTTCTTTGATGCCAGCTGCCACAAAAAAAAAAACAAAGAAGAAGAAGAATCAAAAGCAACGTGACGTGTGACGTGAATTGTAAACAAAGGTGAAGTTAGCTCGTCTGTCTGAGCAAAGGAATGCCGTCTTAACAAAATTAAGTAAGTGAATAGTCTAACAAGTATGGAGACCTTTCTACGTGTTTTGTCGTTGTGATATTGATGAAGTTGGCTGTGACACTTATTTGACAAATACTAAACTGTTCATGTCTGGTGGCATTATAGGTTTACAGTCAGGTCAATACTTAGTCTTACTGTTTATGTAAAATTTAAAAACACACATTTTCTAAGTTTGGAGTCGACATAATGTATTAATAAGCTCAATTTGTTATTAAAACACGTGGATAAGTTAGCAGGATAGTACGGACAGCTGTACTTTAGCCTTCCAGAATAGTTTTTACTCTGTAACACATTTTTTACATTTTATTATTCATGTATTGCACATTCACTTTTTGCTCATATTTACGTTTTTAATACTCACTCTCCCCTCATCTTCTTCGACGCGTCAACGTGATTTGTTGCTGTTGTTTAGTCAGCAGCCAAGCAGCACACGCATGCATCATTATTCTGCACACAGTTTTCAACTTGAATGCTAAGTTTACTGAATTAAGATTGGATGTGATACATTTAATACATGCTGGTTTAATTTTCTTTAATAGTTATGTTAATTCAATCATGTTGTCGAAATAAAAATGTTATGCAGATATTTATAATGTAGATGTCTAAATACCATCAATACTCTTTTACGATTGTCTTGTTTGTAATATTTGAAACAAAACTGAATGTGAGCAAATGTGTGTTTCATTTAATTAATTTTTTTAAAATGTTTTTCGATATAATAAAATATTATTTCCACTATTTTTCTTATGTCCATGCAAACAAAAAGCAATAGTGTGATATTCATAAGCATACACATAGCATATGCACGTAGGCAATCATATTAAGAACAAACAGGAAGTTTAAAGAAAAAAAAAAGGCTTATTGATAAAAGCCATATTTTGTCTTTGGAACAGCTACTTTCTTTTCATTAAACCGCATGACGTACAGCATTAGCTAACTCTATCCGTGTTCTCCATCCGACTTGAAATGGAAAGTTGGAATTCTCTTAGTGAAACAGTAAACCTTGAACTAAAAAGCCTAATCCCACTTTGTGTATGCTCACCTTCCAGTTCTCCAGGATGTTGTGTGAAGTCCTGCTGTCCTCACTGTGGTTCCTGTTTGTTATCTTCTGGGTGGAGACGATAAGTGTTTGGCTGTTTCTGTCCATGTTTTACCAGGACAGAGCGTTTTATCAGTGGGGAGACGGGTAAGAGATGTGTTTCTGCTTTTAACTTGTTTTCATGTGAATCTTAAATTTAAGATAGTTTTTAAAATGTTCTCTCACTATTCTAAAGCCACAAGACAAAGTGTTCCCATCTATGTTGTGGTTTTCTTATGCTTACAAATCTCGCGTTATTAAATTTAGTGTCACACAGAACTGAACAATTGGACAGTAGCTTTGAGATGCTTGTTGTCCAGGACATCCTGGATTGTAACTGTTTGGCTCAGTAAAGTTGGGGGACACCCAAAAGGAGACAGAATGAGTCAAACTTGTTGTCAAAGTACCAGATCTAGGACTTTGTGTGCTGGAAAAAGAAGGAAGAGGAATGACATGCATTTGAAGTTAAAACTCAAATTGGGATTCTGCAACAGCGTCATCATGAATTGTATTCCAGCGTTGAGAAAGCTCAAGAGGCTGATGCACAACTTGAGAACACACAGCGAGAGTTTAAATACCCACACAGCGCTGTCCCAGCCCGCCAGTTCTGAGATTACATCCTGCCAACGTCTTGCCTCTGTTTGGTCTCTGTTACTACCTCTGAGGATGGATCGGGGGCGATTGACTTTACCCAACCACTCTGCCTCTGAGCCTGACACATTGCAGACGAGGTGTAACAGGAGCGTTACCATCCCTCCTTCAGTTAGCAATATGTACAAGGAAAATGTCTGTTTTTCTTTTAAGAACCAAAACTAAGACACTCCAGGCCATCATGCTTTTTTCGGAATCATTAGATTACTCAAATACTCAAAGCTTAATGGTTTGTGTACAATATGAAATCAGTGTTTTCAGTACTTGGTTCACAGGTTAGTGATTATTTTTTTTATTTTTTTGTTTTGTTTTAAAGGGACCACTGTTTTTGATGTTTCAGGTTATTTTCAGATGATCCTGGACACATGATTTACATGTTAAGCAGGTAGGACTGTTTTTCTTGATAAATGACTCAATCATTCCAAATAGAAATGGTCTGTTTGTTTGAAAAGTTCAACCTTTCTCTTTCCACAGAGTCGATTCACAAATGCAGACAGATGTGGAGAGCTGAGATGGAGAGAGATTAAAAGCCGGGCTCGAAGGACTCTCAAATGGATGGCTGTTGCTGTTAGAAGAAGGTTTTCTTTATTGATCCCCGAAGGGAAATTATCTTTTTACACTCTGTTTAATCATGCAACACACACACACATAGGTGGATATATACAGTAGACATGCACAAACAGAACTCTATGGACATGCACTAATGGAGAGATGTCAGAGGGAGCGGCCCCCGGCAGGCACTCCTGAGCTGGTTAGAGGGGGGGATTTGGTGCCTTGCACAAGTGCACCTCAGCAGTGCCCAGGGAGTAGTTTCTTGCACCTCTCCAGTTAGCAGATTTCCATATTTTTGATCCGCACCAGGACTTGAACCATCGACCCCTCCGTTACCAACCCAAGTCCTTACGGACTGAGCTCCTGTCGACTGAAGACCATGATGAAAAGCAATAGCTGTTTCCACCCTGCACCAAATGACTTGCACATTGTTGTGCTTAGTCAAAGTAGACCCACTGAATTCTAGGCAGTGGAGAGTTGCTGCATGTATGAAGACTGAGCTAAGAGGTCGAGCCTCAGTTTTTAATGTGTGACAGCCACCGCTGCATCATTTAACAAAGTCAGTAGCATAAAAAAGCCAACTTAGAAAAGATATGCTCAGTTATTCATTGTTTCTTTACACTCCAGTCTAGATTTCCACAGAGTTGGCGTTATGATCATACTGGCGTTCTATGCAACTACAGCTGTTTCTGTCTGCAGCAACATATCGTGTCAGACATCCGGTTGAATGGAATCTGTTGGATGGTTGGCCGTGTGAATGTTTTTGACGATAAAAGGAAGTTTTGGTGTATGTTTGATGTAGCAACCATTAACAGTGAGCTAATGATTGCATATTGGAGGTGTTGGAGACATGTTCTTTGGTTTTTGAACTAAGCAAATAGATTTCATGATTTCATGCTCTCCTTCTGGAGTCCTTACTTGTCACATGAACCTTCACCTAACGAAGACAAACTGATCACATGTACAACACCAGTAAAGTATTAAAGCTCATTCATACACTTGTACTTCATTTTCTTTGTCATGGATTTCATGTGGTGTATCTTGTTTCCTTTGCGGGCTGATGGATTCTTTTGTTTTTATTGTACTTATGATCTCTACGAGATCACATGATAACTAAAACGTCATCATGGCAAATTGAAAAGCACCATCTTCTGACATTGGACTTGTGTCAAAAAAAGACAAGAATTTAGAAGATGTAATAATGTGTCTGAAAACGTTCCTAATGACACAAATCTGCTTACTTCGCAATGTTTTTAATTTACATCCAATAAATGATATGCAAGTAAGACTATAGGCCTACCTTAAAAAAAAAAGCACATGTACAAGCAATAAGATTATTGATTTTTAAAGGATCTATTTTTGAACAAACAGCGTAGTTGCGGTCCCTTTTTGTGCAGTGTGTAATTTCTATGCCAGAACACTAGAGGGCGCCCACTATACAACAAAGCCTTTAGATGTATGAAAGTCGAAACACTACCGGGTTATCATCCTGTCTTGCCCGGGTTAAAAAAAAAAAAAAAGAAATGCAGTTAAGGTTGTAATGTAAGTCTTGGTAGCTGTTCATTGTTTAACCAGGGATAAGTGTTTTGTTTGTAAACCTATCTGCGTTGGATATTTGTACAAACATTGACCTTGCAGTTGTGCGATAACATGGCTCCAACCATCCAGACACAAGCTCAGCGAGAAGACGGACACAGGTGAGTTAACGAGTTCAACAGCAGGCTGTTTGTTCACTTCTGATTTTAGATTTGTTTATAATAATCTACATCGGAGTCGTGAAAACAAGTTTATGAGATCACACTCTTGTCACTTGTTTACAGCGGTAGCTAACGATGCCTAACCTGGAGTGCACCAAAGCTGCTTCTGATCGTTTACTTACGTTGTTATTCAGTCTCAGTAAACGATTAAATGAAGAAATACAATCTGTCTAATCATCATGTTCATGTTCAGGCTAACAGTTCAGTCGAAAGAGCCTTTTTACCCCTCTTTACGATAGTTTGAAAAAAAAAAATCATAATAAATAAAATTATCATAAATAAATGGAAGACTTGTTGATGTTTGCATACAGCACGGTAAACTACGGCTTCTGTCTATAATAGGACATGTACATCTCCCTCTTTCTTTATTAAATATAGACACTATGTGAATAAAGATATGTAGAATTAAAGGGATTATCTGTTGGAGTTATTACATAAACATCTATCTGTGCATGTTGATAGTTGGTCATAGGTCTGATGGATGTCTTTTATTCTCTCTCTCTCTCTTCCAGTCGTCAGTCTTCACACAGAACTGTTCCGGAGAGGTAAGATTCAGCACTAATCCCACTGTGTTTACTATCATTCTGTCATCTGGTGTGTGCCTCTTTAAGGTATGCAAACGTGTCTGGACAATCTTAAAGTGCATTTCCTTTTATTTGTGCCCATGACAGGTCCGGAGTGGTCTGCAGGGTGAAGTACTGCAACAGCCTGCCTGACATCCCCTTTGACCCCAAATTCATCACATACCCATTCGATCAGCACAGGTAAACGTCTGATCTCGATCCACAGAACACACACCGACAAACGCAAGACAAAGCACTTACATTAGTTTTCTCGTGTGGCAGGTTTGTACAGTATAAAGCCACTTCTCTTGAGAAGCAGCACAAGCACGAGCTCCTGACTGAACCAGACCTCGGGGTGACCATTGACCTCATCAACCCAGACACCTATCGCATTGACCCTAACAGTAAGTATTTAGTTGTTACATGTTACACACAAGTGTTTATTTATTATGATCCTACTATAATTGTCTGAGTTCACTGAACCAATATTCGTCATTGTCAGTTCTGTTGGATCCTGCTGATGAAAAGCTGTTGGAAGAGGACATCCAGGCTCCATCCAGTTCAAAGAGGTAAGCCTACTTGACAGAGAGCCTTAATTTGTTTTAATGTGGAGAGTGTTAGTTTTTAACATTTCATTTTTCCAATTAAGGTCACAGCAGCATGCCAAAGTTGTCCCGTGGATGAGAAAGACCGAATATATTTCCACAGAGTTTAACAGATATGGCGTTTCCAACGAGAAAGTGGAGGTCAAGTAAGTATGCAAAACCTAACAGTGCAGAGGCTCATGATTTTTTTTGGGGGGGGGGGTGTAGAAAACGAATGCATTTAGAGTTAAGGTAAAGTGTAAGGGCTGTTTTTTGTGTGTGTGTGTGTAATTGCATGAATAACCTCGAGCATTTTTGTGTTCAGGATCGGTGTATCTGTCAAACAACAATTTACTGAAGAAGAAATCTACAAGGACAGAGACAGCCAGATTTCTGCGATTGAGAAGACATTTGAAGATGCACAGAAATCGGTGGGTGAAGACTAAAACGAACGCTTGTTGCGTCTGCAGTATTTGGGAGACAGTGCAGCTTTGCAGCTCCAGTGTTTTTCGGGTGAATTAGGCAAAAAAATAACCGTCAACACTTGGGTTAAATCAAACCCTCCTGTCATGCCGTAACGGCTCTTTGCAGTAGAGGACTGTCAGAGTCAGCTGTGAGATGCAAATGGACACGTTAGATTATAACGTGCATGTATTCTCTTAACTTCTTTTTTTGTCGTCCAGATTGCACAGCACTACAGTAAGCCAAGAGTTACCCCAGTGGAGGTACTTCCTGTGTTCCCCGACTTCAAGGTGAGTTATAACTGTTCAAAGCTGTTTTTGTCACTTTGACTAGATAATCAAAGGCACTCCATGGATTAGAGGGTTGGTATTGAATCCCCTTTCCCTCTCCCCAGATGTGGATCAACCCGTGCGCTCAGGTCATCTTTGACTCTGATCCTGCTCCAAAGGACCAATCGGCACCAGCAGGAGTGGAAATGATGTCTCAGGCCATGATCAGGTACTTTCAAAATGAACGTGGTGATTTGTGTTTTAGAAGTAACTCATGCCTGCATGAATGCTGGTTCACAGTACGTTTACTGTCTCTTCAATACAGAGGTATGATGGACGAGGAAGGAAATCAGTTTGTGGCCTACTTCCTGCCGCATGAAGAAACAATTCGTAAGCGCAAGAGGGATTGCGACGAGGGGATCGATTACATGCCTGAAGATCTGTGAGTGATACATTTTAGAATGAAGAAGACCTGATCGTTTTAGTTTTTTTTAGTTTTGAGGAATGAAGTTGTTCATTTGCTTTTCTTGTTTCTAATCGTGCATCCTCCCCCTGTGTTTCAGGTATGATTACAAGATAGCCAGGGAGTACAACTGGAACGTGAAAAACAAAGCCAGCAAGGGCTACGAAGAGAACTACTTCTTCATCTTCAGAGACGGAGACGGCGTTTACTACAATGAGCTCGAGACGAGGTACGTCGTCGTTTCGAAAAGGAGTCTTGTGTGTTGTTTCACATCAACAGGAAAAATGCAGCTGGCGTGTTTTGAATTGTCTTAAGTGTGAATCTGTAAAAAAGAAAAGAGACATGAATATGTGATTCACCAAACTAAGTGCAGTACCACCTTGATCTGCAGGACTTTAATCAGAGGTCTTCTAGGCTTCTTACTCTTACAAGCTTTTGTTTTGTCCTTTCAGAGTGCGTCTGAGCAAGAGGAGAGCGAAGGCTGGAGCACAGTCCACCACCAACGCTGTGCTGGTGTGTAAGCACAGAGATATGAATGAGAAAGAACTTGAAGCCCAGGTGAGTGAACGGTTCCCTTCCACACGTTTTACTGTTAGTGTTGTAGTCAAGGCCACAGTAACCTGACACCGAGACATACCCAAGACCAGACATTTTAGGGATGGAGGGCAGTCGAGACAAAGAGCGTTAAGAGCACAGAGAAAGTCATCGTCAAAATGAAATGATGAATGAAGGGGGGAAAAAGAGCCGGTCAGTGGTTGTCTTGAGTGGCCCCACACCCTGGACACAAACTGTTCAAACTGTAGATGACCCTTTAAATGACATAATATACTGTCTCTTCTTCAATTTAAATGATTATATACACACTCTATAATGTAAATACTGTCATGGTAACTACCTCCATCATCCTTTCGCACTACTCACCGCTGCACTATTGTCTTATTTAGTCTTGTACATATTAATCTTTAATAACTTTATATTTTTAGTTTATTGGTACTGTTTAATGTTGACATTGCACACAGAGAGCTCAGTCTACCGAACCGTGAAATTCCTTGTGTGTTAAACAAACCTGGCCAGTAAAACTGATTCTGAATTTAAATAAAAAAAAAAAAAAAAAAAGGCTTTCAAAGACTTTCAAAAAGTTGTCTTGAGACAGCTCTTCAGACTAAGACCGATTTGTAGTATTCCAACACTAGTTAACTGAACACTGTATTTGTTTGTTTGTTTGACTTTTGGACAGCACTTTGTGGTTTTAAAGGAGAAGGAAACACTTTTTCACTGCCCGTCTTAATAAACTACATCTTTAGTTTATTAAGACGGGCTGTTACTTCAGAAGTTCTTCAACCTACACATTACTTTCCATCATGACTGTAGACTAATGACTGGAACAATGATGCTGTTATCTATTGGCTTCAATAAAGTAGTCCTTTTCAGATGACTAATTACCTTTTTATTGTGGTTTTCAGGACGCGCGTAAAGCTCAGTTGGAGAATCATGAGCCTGAAGACGAAGAGGAAGACATGGACAAGGACATGCAAGACTCCGGTCTGTGTTTGTTGATTTCTTCTACCACTGCATCTGTACTGACGAGAAGTGTTTCATCTTTTAATGTCCTTTCTGCCATGTTTGAATTGTTTCCTTCAGGCGACGACAAAGACAAAGGCAGCGGCAGCGAGGCTGAGAACTCTGGCAGCGAATCTGACAGGGAAGATGAAGAGCAGGAACAAAGGGGAGAAGACGAGGAGGACGAGGAGAGAGGCAAGCGGAAGAGGAAGGAGAGCGTCAGCGGGAGCGAGAGCGGCGAAGAGAGAACCCGAGAAATGCGAGACGAGGAAGAGATCTTCGGAAGCGACGACGACAGCGACGACAACGAGCCCAAGAACTCGGCGAGGAGCAGCGGCGGGGAGGGCAGCGGGAGCGAGGACGAGGGAGGAAACAGAGGAGGCAGCAGGAGTCGCAGCGCGTCTCCGGCACGGAGCGACCGCAGCAGCGACCACTCGGAGAGGAATCAGAGCGGGAGTGGAAGCGACAGAGGCTCAGATTCCAGCGATGCCAGTGACAGTGAATAAGTCCTGTGTACGTATGGCTCTACGGCTGACCGTGATAGTATCTCAGTCTTGGACTGCAGCTTGTTGATGATGCAAATGAAATCAGATACAATATGTATGCGTGATGATCTCTTCAACACAGTTTTTTATTTGTAGACGTCCCTTGCTCACCGGTAGCTATGTGTACGCCATTCCTGGCGGGGTTGTTTTTTTTGTCAATCACATATTCAGTACAAGATCATGTAAAAAAAAAATTTTTGTTCTCCCAGTTTTTGACCTGTTAATAAAAAGTTGACATTTTGTAAGAAACTCAGTAGTCTTCAGCTTTTTTGTTCTTTTATTTGTAATGAAGTGAAGAACCACAAAGTTGTAGCATCCAATTTTACATTCACCTTGAGATATACTGGACCGTCTGCACTCCATTCTAATACTAATTACAGTTAATCACTATTGCATGCAAAAGAAAGACAAAAACACTATTCTTACAGAGTTTATCACGTATACAGCCAGGTTTCCTGAAGGGAAAGACTGGAAGTCATGGAGATCTCTCGGATTGAGATTTAGCGGAAGAATGCCAGCTGATCCTTGAGCCATTCCTCTGACAACTCATCAGCACTTCTCGTTTCAAAGACCTCAAGAGTGAAAGAAAGTGTCGAAATCAGAATCGGAACAACGTGACATCTCGAGTGTAGAGATGCTTACTCCTTCAGATCTAATCTGGCGGTTTATACATTCTTAAGAGGAATCAAAACAAACGCATTTCAAGGTATGAATATCCTGCTTAACAGGCTGCCAGTTAATTCTGAAAATACTGAAATAGGATTTTCTCCATCACATAATTCTCAACTGCTGAATATTTAATATATGAAAGTACATGTTACATGTATCATTGAAGGTCTCCAAAAGAATATCAATATCTTAAGTGTTGTGTGGGGATAAAATACTAAACATGATTCCTCAGCATTGAACAAGAGTTAAGATAAACTGGTGTACGTTTTTTTTTTTTTTTTTTACCTTGGTGAGCTGTGCAGCTTGGACCAGCTGGTTCTTGCTGCCTGCATACATCATCTGCTGCTCCGGCTTACATCCTGTTTAATCACATTTTCTCAAGTTATTCTTCAATTTGGCAATCATGCACATCTTAACAGTTCCTCTAAAGAACACACGGTTTATGAAATGCATCAACATAAGATTGATTTCATATCAGTACAATGGCAGAAGTAACATAATGAGCCCGCTGATGACTGTTGCACTGTATCGACTTACCCATTGGACTGGAGTATATGAAACAAAGCGGGTAAGACACCCTGCCATCTGTGTGGACGTATTTGTAGCTGTAGGCAATAAATGTGCTCTGCTGTCAAGGAAGGTCAACTTTTACAAGAGTGAAGACCATTTCTCATGGCATCTATGCACAACATTGGAAGATAAGTTTGTCTCTACACATTTAGTGAATTTGCCAATCTTGTGAAGAGATTCAGTCAGGATATCTGGGTTGCCGCTCTGGAAGTTCATTTCTCAAGTCATCCAGTGAGATGTCCTGAAAGACAGAGTTGTGTTTCAGTGGCTTGTAATGCAGAATGAATCTAAATACATGAAGGAATATAAGATTCGACTTGCCTCATACTCCTCCTCGAGGATAACAAGCTGTTTCACCATGTCTATTTTCACTATGAAAGACAAAATGTGAAAGATCTTCTTCTGAGCTACATTATTTAACATGCTGGATAAGAATGTGTCTTTATAAAGTTACAAATGTGTCACTATAACTCAAATAAATGTGATACTCACTTAATATGGCAGCATTGTTGGTCTCTTTTCGAAATCTGAACTTTTCCAGTTTCTCTTTCAGACTTTCATCCACCTCACATACGACCAGAGAGCTCGACTGCAAAACGACATTTATTTTTAGGGAAAAAGAAATCTCCTATTTTGAAACTTTAAGAAATGTGAATAACACATCCTGGTATATCTTTGCTTTTGATAAAGCCATTGGAAATGGTCGACTGAATAGAAATAACAAAACAAAACAAAAAAAAGGGGGGTGGAGGGGGTAGTAGAAGTCTGCTCATTCTGTTTAGATGTTGAGGTCTCTATCAAGCTTGCATGGATGCATTAAACATTCATGACACTCTTCTGACATATTGAGGGCAGGAAATGTTTTTGCCGCAACATGTAAGAATGTAGTTTCCTGTCTGGTAGAGCACGGGGGATGGTAGACTTGTGTCACAAGTGTAAGTAAGCAATTTATATACACACACATATATATATATTTGAATGACAGTCTATCTAATGCAGTACATTTCATCAAAAAAGCAAAATATTTCTAGCAATTGCATCAGCTTTACCTACCATTCTCAAAGGATCCTTTTCTGTCTTCTTGTGTTCAAGGTGACGCTGTTTGGCTGAAACAGTTTGGCTGACAGTTACTCCCGTTTGTTAAGATCCTCCTTTAGATGTTAAGGGGAGGGCGGTCGCAAAACTAATGCATGCTTCATTGCCGCTTCCTGTTGCAAAATAAAAAGAAAAAACACAAGATGACTACAGTGAGCACGCCAAGTCTAAAACATTCTGCCCATCAAGGGGGGAAAAAATCTAAATAAATCTGTGAATACAAGCTGTTTGACCATATGCTCTAACTAGCTCTATGTTACCATGTCTGTCAATCACCATGACTAAAATTATTAGAGGTACTTTCACTTCTCCTTAATAAACAGGAAAGGACATTGAATGGAAACTGGCAGAGTTTGAAAAGATGTTGTAATATTGTCAAGTAGCAAATCCACAAATGAAAAAAATAACTTTATATAATTGTTACATTGCAAGTCGTTTGTCACAGTATGACAGGCTGTATTCAATTGTTTTATTGTGGCAGGAACAACCCTATGGATCTCTTACGACTGTGTTACAGATGACTTCTTACATGTCAAACTTAAAATGGCTCCGCCTAAGTCACATTCCACAAATTTCTTTACTGAAACTGGAGGGGCAGGTTGTTCTCTGAGTGAATACATTGCATTGCATTAAGACCAATGTAAAGCAGTGTTAAATCTAATCTTGACATCCGTAAAATTCAACTTTGTTTGCTACTTATTATAAAATATTCAAGATTCTGTTTATATGTCAGTTCTTTCATGTATCTGAATACATGGCATTGTATTGTTTTATTTTCAATGCTGTAACATATAGACAAATACATGCCTAATAATCTCGTATGGAATGAAATCAGTTCTAAAAGTAGTGTAAAGAACTCCAATAAAAAAAGACAAGAAGTTAAACAGGCAGCCTAGTTAGCACCACAGTCATTCAGCTTGTGTCTACCATGTAGTGAATTTAAATGCCAAGTGCAGCACTGCTCCATCTGTTTATGGTCCTGACAGCCTGTGGAAAAGAAACTGTTGAGCATTCTGTCGGATTTAGCAGGAATGTTTTGATGGTAGGAGGGAGATGGGTTTGTCAGATGGATGGTGGGGGTCCTTTATGATGCTGAATGCCTTGGGAGAACAGATCTGAGCCTCCAGCAGGGGAGAGGGGCCGGGGCCCAAATGATTCTGCTTGCTTTCTTCACTATCCTGTTAAGCTGCTGCCGTTTGTTATTATACAAGACTTTGCCTATGTCCTAAAGTTACCCAATTGATCACCCTTTTCTTCAACACTAGTTATTCCTACTCCATAAAGAATGTGGTTTGCTATTAATGCTACAGTATGTGGTACAATCCCCTTTCCTCTGAGTAAACAATAAAGAAAACATTTTATTTATTCCATTTTCTCAAAAAGCAGCATTTACTCAATAAATGTGAGAAATGACAAAACTTAGGGTTAGGCAAAAATGAAAGGGCCTTCCCAGTGGGAAAATAAAAGGGAGACATTTTGGTATACCTCACTTATCGAATAATCAGTTAGCAGGTTATCATCTATTCTGGTTTTCAACTTTCATTGGAGCCCCACCAACATGCCATTTTGAAAAGGAAAGCCCCCACCATGAAAAAAGTGATATTGCTGTCAAAAATAAACACACACTTGTTCTTACCAAAATACTTTTTTTTTAAACTATTGAGTGAGTGCATTTTCTGTTGTACTTGCAAAACTATTTTTGGCAAGCTCAGGGCAGAGAAAGCCTTGCTGAGATTTTTTGGCTCTTTATTGTAAACATTGACAATGTTATAATGGCAAATTTAAATTCACGAACAAAACCACATGCCACAGTCAACAAAGAGTATATGAAACTAGCCGAAACTAGACGAAAAGGAGAAGATAGGAATGGGTAAATAAGGAAAAGCATTTTATGTTTATGA
Source organism: Symphodus melops (assembly GCF_947650265.1). Taxonomy (NCBI): domain Eukaryota; kingdom Metazoa; phylum Chordata; class Actinopteri; order Labriformes; family Labridae; genus Symphodus; species Symphodus melops. The sequence goes on from NC_136700.1 coordinate 8,039,191, forward strand.
GTCTTCAAGGCTGAGGACTTTTGTGAGTGTTGAATGTCTTTTATGTATTTCTGCAATTCATTAAAGTAAATCATTAAAATAAGGGCCTGCTGGAAAAGGTACTTTCATGGATGTGAAATTTCACCTTTATAATGAAAAGTTTTTCTAGGATGCAAAAATAATTGAGAAACATTACATTTAGGAATATACAATGAATATAATGAATCTGTTTCCCAAAAATAAAAGTAGACAACCTTCTTATTAATGATAAAATTTTTAGATAGATAGATAGATAGATAGATAGATAGATAGATAGATAGATAGATAGATAGATAGATAGATAGATAGATAGATAGATAGATAGATAGATAGATAGATAGATAGATACCTTCTGAATGAATAAAACAGAGGGTTGAACAAAACTCTACGTGCCTTCCTGACGTATGACGTTGTACACACGTCGTACGTCAACTCAAAATCGAAGTAGATTTCTCCAGGCGTACTCTCTTCATTTTCTGCACTGCAATAAACATTTTTGTACATACATTTTTGACATAGTATTGGGGCTTGTCGCCGCACAGGAATATAATTAAGGACACCTCGTATGGGATCGAAATCTACCTTCTTTCAGCTCAGCTTACGTTATTGCATCTATTAGCAACACTTGCTAGCTGAGAAGCTAGCGCTAGCACTTAGCTGTCCCTACCCTACCGTCGGGCTAGCTATGCTGTAGCACTTTAGCCTAACCCGCTACCCAGTGACAACTGACAAAGGTAAACAACAAACCTTTTGGCTTTTTATATTGTTCAGCGCAACTCACTTAACTTCATCTAGACTACTAGCGACAGACTATGTTTTCTTTTTTTTAAACGGATTTTAACCTCCCTGTTCGCGGCGCAAAGATTGAAGTACGAAAGAGAAAAAAGGGGCAGCAACGAAAAAAACAATACAAACCCCGACTCCCCTCTCACCGGCTAGCTTTAGGCCGAGCAAGCTGGTGTTTGTCTAAATAAAGCTTTATTCAGTATTAAGTAAGTCTGACGCTTTGTCAAGACAATCGCGTTGAAATTGATTCACTGTTTCGTAGCATTTATACACGGCCAAAAGTGGCGACATCTGTTGGACAAGCCCTCGATATGGCCTCTGTGTCGATGGATTAAATCTAAGACTGTGATGAAACAGTCATGAGACAAGTCGTTTATCTGCTTTGCTGGTAGCTCATGTGTATAGTGAGTTGTGTATGAAATATAATTACTTTTAGACACAGTGTAACGACAGTCCTTTACTGTGACTGACTGTGTTCAACACAGCAGCTCGCTCCATCTCTAACGAGGCCTCGGTCAATGTGATCAAGTGTTTGGTTTTTTATTTCTATTTTTTGCTTGCTAAATCGAGGTATTTAGTATCTTAATACGTTTGTTTCGTTTTGAAAACGCCACAGCCTGCTGTGTCTGCATTTTATCACAATGTCAAGCTAACAGGCTAATGGCTATGCAATGGGCTCAATTAAATAACACATGCATGTTCATATTATGTCTTTATACAAGTATGAGTCTATCTATCAGATTTGTTGACTCTTAGTCATATAGGGGTCTATCTATCTATCTATCTATCTATCTATCTATCTATCTATCTATCTATCTATCTATCTATCATGTTGAAGTGTTGGTAGTGCACTTTTGTCATGTAGCATGACTCTTGTTGGTTTATTTTGTTTTCCACTTTTACAGCAGCGTTTTAGTGCACTATTATTAGCTGCTGTAAATACAGGACAGGCCAATGCATTGGTTCCAGCGTTACCTACATGGCTCATACCTTTTGTTTTTGGCACACCTTTAGTGAGTGACTTGTGCTATTTATAATTATATGAATAAAGCAAGCATGATTGACATGAGTCCCTATGAAGGAAGTGTGACCTTATATAAGACTCCTACAGTTCCAGTTATGACTTTTACAGTTGTATATCAGATTTTTTGGGTGCATCTGTTTTTGTCCTCATATTCAAGTAATACAAGTCAATTGTTTTAACTTTGTAAGGAACTAAAACACAGTTTGTATTCTAATTCAGTAGTATTGCTATCAATTACTTGTCATAAAAGTTGTTGGTTTTTTTGTTGGTGAATGATGATCTTTGGTTTTCTCTGTTCTTTATTAATAGGTTGCGGATGATGTAAGCCCAAACATGCCGGAGTGAAAAAAAAAAAAAGATTCTTGCTTGAGTCATTACCACATACAGTTGACAGAATCTCTCAGCATCACTTCCCGAGATATATTCCTGACAATCCAAGCAGCGCGTCTGTCTGCAGTTCCTCTTGGAGCTGAACCATGTGAGGGCCCCTCGGTCCAGTCTGAGGGGATCCCAGGACTGTTGCAAATACGACCCCGCTGTGCGGGGTTGGACTCATCCTGACTGTGTCTGAGAGAGCAGTCGTTGCAGTAGAACCTTCTTGTCCTAACATTCCTGGTCTCCTTAGCCAGGAGACGCGCCATGATGTTCCGAGACCAGGTGGGTATCCTGACAGATTGGTTCAAGGGCTGGAATGAGTGTGAACAGACGGTGGCACTGTTGTCCCTCCTGAAGAGGGTTTCCCGCACCCAGGCTCGCTTTTTACACATCTGCCTCGAGCACTGGCTGGCAGACTGCACAGAAATCCACATCCTGGAAGCTGAAGCCAACAATGCAGGTAGGCGAGTGTTGAATTTTATTTAATATCTGATTATTCAGCACGGCTATTTTAACATTCCTTGTAGTATAAAAGAGTAAGCTTAACAAAGAAGCAAAATAGAAAAATTCAAATGTTGTTCTTCTTATCTTTGTCTGCTTTAGCAATTGTCAGCCAGTGGCATCAGGAGCCAAAGGAGAAGGTTGTGTCCTTGCTGCTGTCCCATCTGCCTCTGCTGCAGCCACGCAACAGCGAGGCCAAATGTGAGTACATGAAGCTGCTGCAGAAGGTGTTGAGTCACACGATTGAGAGTAGCCTGTTTGTGGAGGAAAGCAGGCAGCTGCTGTCCTACGCGCTCATCCACCCTGCCACCACACTGGATGACCGCACCTCTCTGGCCATGTGGCTGAACCACCTGGAGGAGCACCTATCCAGTGGCTATGCACCGAGGGCCCCATCTAGCCCCTATCACCCTCGCCAGGGCTCAGATGAATGGCCAAGCTCTGCTGAAGGTCTGGATCCTGGCCACGCCTGGCACGAAAAGTCCCCTTCATCCAGCACGTCTCCGGCTGGCCAGAACGGACACATGTCCTTCCCAGTCGGGATGTCCTCTCCCATCAACAGCAATAACACAGGTGATGTTTAGCATTATCATGACGAGAAAAGGGGCCACTGTGGCTATAATCCATGCATTGTACAAATGGTTTACATTTCCATAAGCCTTTTCAACATGAACTTCTTCTTTTATAGTGAGTGAGTAATCTAGTTTTCTGTTCCTCATGAATCTGTTGTTTCCCATACCAGGTGTGGGTGGGCAGCTGCAGCCCAGCCCTCTGAAGAAGGTCATGTCTATCATTCCTTCCAGTCCCCAGGCTTGTGGCTCCGATTGGATATGCCAGGATGACGCAGGGGGTCGGCAGAATTTCATTTCCACCGATCACGCACCCCTCTCACCGCAGAGCAGCGTAGCATCCTCGGGTAGCGAGCAGACGGAAGACCAGGGCTCCAGTCGCAACACGTTCCAGGAGGACGGCAGTGGCATGAAAGGTCAGGGTTCATTCCCTCACTGAGCCGATTGCATTCTCCACATTTGGCTCGGGTAAAAGGTGTGCTCTGCTAACAGCTGTGGCTACATAAGCCGAGATGTGACATCTTTTTTTTTTGTTTTTTTTTTCGTCCCTCTGTGGGTATTTGTTTTAGATGTCCCCGCATGGTTGAAGAGTCTCCGCCTTCATAAATATGCATCACTCTTCTCCCAGATGACCTATGAGGAGATGATGATTCTCACAGAGCAGCACCTGGAGTCACAGGTTTTTTTAAGCATCTCTTTTACACACACTGTGACTGGGCTTTGATTATTCCACCCTCCTTTTCATTTGTGAATATTACTGTCCCCAAACCTTGATGATACATCAACTCTCAATGAGGCATGAAATTAAGCAACACACCCTGCAGTTACATTGAGCCAGTCACACATACAAATAGTGTGATCCGGTGTCAGCCTCGTGGCTTTAATGAAACAAATGGTGATTAGCTTTGATATTTAGTCACTGTAGAAATTGCAAACTGTTCCCACAAGAAACAACTGTCCTTTGTCTTGTGCAGTATTGTATCTTTCTGTCTCTCCTTTCTCCCAGAACGTCACCAAAGGAGCACGGCACAAGATTGCCTTGAGTATCCAAAAGCTGCGAGAGAGGCAGTGTGTGCTCAAGTCTTTAGAAAAGGTATTTCAGATTGCTCGATGTCAGTTTTGTCATGGGAAAAAAATAACGATGAGTCAGTCGAGCCTCCCTGTTCCTGTCGTTTTTTAAAGAGGTCTTAAAAAGTCCGTCATGCCATGTTTTTTGCCACTCATCTTAATTTGAGTATTTCTGACGATTCAGAAATCTGAACCACTTAAAAGCGTTTGATTTTGAAAACAAAACAGATTATAAAACAATTATATGTTATATAGAGAAGATTCTTCCAGGCACATGGAGAGAAATCCACACCCCATGACCCTCACTTATCATGTTTATTTTTTTTTCTCCAGCTGAAACAGTGGAGCACGCTACAACACAGTATCCCTTAGCTGCAAACGAGCAAATATGAACGGAGCAATTTTGCAGATCAAATGACGTATGAACAAAACTTTTACTTGACACTCATTGAACTAAACAAAATTTACAGGTTTTTAGACTATCAAATAAAAAGTATATACCGGTATATTAAAAAAAACAGGTTTTTTTGCCTTTCGCTCAAACATTTCTTCTGGTCCTGGACTTTAACTTTAAATGTGTATTCACTTGACAGTAATCAAATACGTCAGGGGAGATGGCAGCAGGTGATCATAATAATAAGGATGGATTTGATGCAACACTAACCAAGATGGAGTCAGTCATGGCTGTTATATACTTTTGTGCTTCCCTGCGTTAGCGTAATGCAACACTGGATCGTCCTCAGTTTTCGTATAGGTAGAAATGACAGACCTTCAGTATTTCTGTCATTGTTCCAAAAGTTTCACCAAAGCTGGAAAACATTTGGTTAGCCGTCCTCTTTAGTGTGAACTTCTTTTGTTTCTTTAAGGAATACCTGCTGTACTTCTTGGCGTTGAAACAAAACAGAGTCTTAACACTTTTTTTTTTTTTTTTTCACCTAAAATATTTAAATTATAACATTTAAACCTACTGCTTGTAAAACCAGTTTCCCGCGCCACCCCATAACAACAGCCTTAAACCATCTCTTGACAGGATATTTTGGAAGGGGGAAACCTGCGTAACGCTCTCCAAGAGCTGCAACAGATCATCATCACACCCATCAAGGCCTACAGCTCAGTGAGTGTGACGCAGACGGCCTCAGACACAGCCGCCATCTCGGACGCAGCCACGTCCCCGTCAGAAGCAGCAAAAACAGGCGCAGACAAAGAGCCAGCTTCAGAGGGCTTCCAGACTCACAACCCACCACCCTGTGATGGAGACTCTTCAGTCACACCCATCTCAGACGGCGACATTGCAGGACAGTTCACCCGTGTCATGGGGAAAGGTAAGAGCTACTAAGAAGAGTTTCCCTGATTGAAATAGGTTTAACGCATATAAAACAAACAGCATAGATCTTCTTAAAAATGCATTAAAATACATTGCATTGTTTTAGAATTGTATTTGTATAAAGGCATTGTCTACCCTCTCTGTATTTATATACTTTTTAAAAAATCCATTTCTCTGAAGAAGACTCGTATAACCTCGGTATATTATTTTTGTTTCAGTGTGCACCCAGCTGCTAGTTTCCAGACCAGATGAGGAAAATATCAGCTGTTACCTTCAGCTCATTGAGAAGTGTCTGACACATGAGGTGAGAACTCGAACCCTCATGTGTGGAAAAAGTGCCATAGATGATGGCTGGATGTTAATAAAGGAGAATCCATAGTTTTTCTCCTGAAAGAAGCTTGATCGTCTCTTTCAAATTCATCATTCCACGTGCGTCTGCTGAACACCTTTTCGTGCACTTCGAAAGCTGACGCCACGTTTCTTCTGCTGCCTTCTCGCCTGTGTCAGGCTTTCACAGAAACCCACAAGAAAAGGCTGGTGTCCTGGAAGCAGCAGGTCCTCAAACTCCTCCGCCTGTTCCCTCGGAAAGCGATGCTGGACATGCCTGTGTATCGACAGAAAGGGTGAGGCTTCCTTTGATCTGCCTCTTTTCGCGAGGCCGCTGTCAAAACAGCCCAATGTTGCACTCTCCCCGTTTTCCTCCTAACTGTGTAATGTTTTACTTTGATTCTCTTTACCTTCCCGTCTTCAGTGTCACTCTCTCTTCCTTGTTTAAATGAGAAAAGGAAACATACATTTCTTTAATAGTAACAGTGAGTGTGCTTTATTTGTTTTTGTATTTTTCTCTCCAGCTGGACATATGGGTCCAACTCCCTTCCCACAGCAGGCTCTGTGAGTGGAGGGGTAGCGCGGCGGGGCACAAGGCAGTTCCAGATGACCCCCCGTGGACTTCCAGCTGGGCGAATGGGTCTTCTAAGTCCTGGTGGAATCGGGGGAGCATCTCCAAGACACACACTCACCAGTCCTGCACTGGCTGGCCAGGGTAGACAGGTTGGTCCTGCTGTTCATATATTTATCAATAATCTTACATTTTCTCATTTTGGTGATTCAAGGATTTGAATTGAAGGGAACAAATGTTGTCCCAAAAGCTGACTCTACAAAACTTGAGTGACTAGTCAAAGATGATAGAAGACACTTCCTGTTTCAAGACTTTGATATCGCACAAGTTTTGGGTTGACTCTGAAAGTATCAACATGTAAGACAAAAAACCTGAACACACATCATTAGACATTTGTTACGAATGGAAAACAAGTTAAAACGGGACACTTTGGCCGTTTAAGCAGCATACCCAAGACCGAACAAACAATGGTAAGGTATCCAAATTGGATATGAATTGATCCATTCTCATCGCTTGAAGAGTTTCTGTTGACTGACTTAGCTGAATGATAAGCAAACCGCGCTCTCTCCCCTCTCAGGATGAGTGGCATATCCGTAATGAGAACTTGTGTTTTCCTTTGTAGAGCCTGTGGTTTGCCAACCCCGGGGGCAGTAACAGCATGCCAAGTCAGAGTCGCAGCTCTGTGCAGCGAACCCACTCACTCCCTGTCCACACTTCCCCACAAACCATGCTCATGTTCCAGCAGCAAGGTATTGTATGAGGTCAAGCCTCTTCTATTCTTCATGATTGTACTCAGCAGCCTACAGATCTACTCTGTCTGCGTTCCTTAATCTGACTTCCCTCTTAACCTCCAGATTACGTTTTACATCACTGGTGTTTTTTACGTTTTGCTGCATCAGAATTTTTATTCCTTTTTTGAATTGCGTTTTGAATGATATATTATGTATTTTTGTTATGCTTAACTGGGCATTTTCAATAGAATTTCCAATAGAGATTTTATGGAAGTGACAACTGCCACCCTGTCAGTGGGTTTTGTGAGCAACATAAGCACCACAGTTTATTTTTTACACCACTTAAAAAAAAAAAAAAAAAAGAGAGAGAGAGAAAGACAGAGATGCCACTTGGTCAGGCGCCAGAACAGTAAGCTGCTTTCCGTCTGTGCCAAGGACAATATAACAAGACAGCTTAGCGGCATGTTGTGGTAAACAATCTGTCACCTCTTACCATATACTTAACCTTTCAGTCGCCTGCTCTCGTGTGCCAGATGCCACACAGCAGCACTGCAAATTCATCCATGATGGTTCTGTCATTTTATAAAGCGAGTTGTCATCAACAAGACATTTGCATAATAGAGCATTCCGTGTTAAAGCCAAAAGTCGATCACTTCAACAGATGTATGAAGCGAGCAAGCAGTGTTTTGAGTTTTAACCTCGACAGCTTTGTCTCTTTCTAACGGCTTCTAAAACTACTGGCCATAACAGAAGAGTTGATATACACAGTGTTAAAGACACAGTGTAATATATGAGCTGGAATCAGTTATTTTTTGGGGGGTGGGAATCTGTATTAGTGCTTAAGATTCTTGCATTGATGAAGAAACTTACCACTGAGGAATACGGTATTTTAGGCAGTATCAGAGTAGGTAATGCTTACACTACCAGTTTTGGTAGAAGTGTAACATAGTTTAAAAAAAAAAAAAAAGTTTATTTCATTTTAAATGTGAACCTTGACCTTCACAACACCATAACTAAATTAATAATGAGTCTCATATTCAGTCAAATCTATTTCAAAACCCAAACAGAATAAAGGGGATTCAGTACTTGGCTAGTATTGCTGGCCTGTTGCTATGTATAAGTTCTGTCTTCAGTTGGTGGTGTAAACTCAAACCGTAACCCGAAGTTAACATGTGATAGGTTGTTTCTGAAATTACAATTGAACTTAAAGTGGTCAATCAGTGAAAGCTCTTTTCTTAATGCAGTAATTGTTCGGACATTGTCTCACATTGTCTCACTGTATCCAAAGAGGCTAATGCCTGAAAATACCTCTCGTTAAATCCTACTTAAAATAAGGTGTAACATTTAAGTTGTATGCCCACATTGGAGCTTTCTGAGTTGGTGCGACCCCCTTAAAGATTTTTTTTTATTTTTATTTTTATTTGTATTACCTACTTCTTCTGTCTTTGTGCTGCTGCATCACCCGAATGTCCCCTCTGAGGCTCATTAAAGTCTTATCTTATCTTCAGTGTGAGCAGTGTGTAAACTCCGTCCTAAATGAAGCAGAACATGCATTCAAACTCGGTTATGTTTCAACATCCCATAGCTGCTGCCATCCAGTGCTGCTGTTAAAGGCAAAGCTGTGACTGCGAGCAGTGGTTGAGGACAATGATGTAATCCAACCACTGAGGTGCTTCTGATAGGCTGACATGTGTTTATTACACCTTTCTCTTCAAGCCATGCTTCACTTACTCAAACTGACACGTCTCACAACCCCTCAACATGCTTTCCTACACCTTGTCAGCTAGGTGTTGTTTGGGTTTATGATCATTTTGGCCTTTGTGAATACTTTATATTTAGTTTTGGCAGAACAGAAGCAGACAGTGACCACTAGGTGTAACACGCAACACAGGTCTATGGCCTGGATTTAATGAGGTATGTCACTGCCATGTGGCAAATACACCGGCTTTTTAACCATCTGGGTGCTCCGCTATGTAACCGCACTCCCAAAAAATACAACAAACCACCCCAATTCATCAGATTAATTGTGTTATTGAGAATATACAAATTAAAAAAAAACTGTTGAAAGAGACGTTTTAGAAGTTGCTTATCTTGAACCATTTTGAACCTTCCCTTGAAATTTGATGCGAAAAATCTTCCTGCGAAGTTAAACCCTATGTCATGTTTTTTGTTTTTGTTTATTCTAACAGGCAATTATAAAGAAGAAAAAGAATCCAAAAATTATTTCTTGTTTTGTGAAGAAATAATACCATTTATAAAAAAAAAAATAAAAAAAAAACCTAAGGAGTTTATTTGTGACGACTACTCTAAATACGTGTTCCCTAATAAAGAGGAGACAAGAGTTACACAAGTTACACGTTTAACTGAGTGTCTTTCCTGGTGGTTCAGAATGAAGACAACGTGGATCCTCAGCTGGTGATCACAGGTGTCGTTTTTAAACTAAGCCTCCCTCTGTTCTTCTGAAGATTAGTAAAGCAACATGTCTGACCTAACTCCGGAGACCAGATCACAACTCAAGTGTGTCTTTAGAGACCGCCTCTGATCACATCCGCGTCTGTGAGAAATACTGAAGCAAGCTCTGTCCACCCATGATTATATCCCTACTCACTTCAGTTGTCAACCGGCTCACCCACTCATGTGCTGAGACAGACCACATTTACATCACAAAGCATCATGTCACACTGTGCAAATGAATTTGTTGCACAGGGGCTTGAGTCTAATCTTTTCTGGCTCTGTATTTGTTTTAAGGAAATGTGAGAAAAGTCAAGTCATGTTTTATTTTCAGAGCACAAAATCACAACTCAAACATTCGCCTCTGAGGGCTTTACTGTCTGCACCGCTTACTACACCATCTTCTCTGAGAGCCCTGAATCATATCGGTGAAAAAACGACGGGGAAACTGGAAGAAATTTCTGAGAGAGAAAGCGATGCCTCGTCCCCTCTCCCCCTAACACAGAACGGCAATTAAGTTTGAAATATGCAAACAGAAATTCAGTTTGTACAAAATCATGGATTTAAAAAAAGTACCGAGTTTGATTTGATCAGCTTGGTTCTGTTCCGTCAAACATTCAATATTTAAAATGACATTAAAAACAAATAAAAAATGTAATGTTTTCTGGGAGATTTTTGTTGTTTTTTTTTTTTTAAGTAGCTGTAGCTGCTGCATTTCTAAACTGAATTGCAGTCTTGATCCCTTGTTGTTCTCGTAGTCTGAACCTGTGTGTCCCTGTTCCCTCAGAATGCCAAGTTCCAGGTGCCGACCTGGAGATCAACCCCACGCTGGAGTCACTGTGCCTCAGTATGACGGAGCATGCCTTAGGGGGTACGTGTCCTTAACAGCCCTGTGATAAACACACTGTGGCTGTCAAACCTCACACAGATAACACCAAGTCAACGACAACAGCCCATAATATTTTCCAACTATGCAAAGAGAGGAAGGATTTTTATTAGCGAGTTGTTTCTCTCAGGAAAGAACGGCATCACAATAAGTTCATTCACACTTTCCAATAGGCAAACAGAGACCCAAGTCTGCTCTGTTTATTATTCATCATTCATTAGGCATATTTGTATGTTAATATTTAATACCATCTAAATTATACAAAAGGCAAAAAACAAACACATCGGATCGTACTGTGTGCCTGATTGTCAACATTAGCATCATAGTGTGGAGTTTGAAGCTCATTGGCTTTTTTTTGTTTTTTGTTGCTGTGTCCCGAGAATTGTGTGATTGTGATCATTTTTTACCGAGTCAGGCCCCATGTCCACCCAGCGTTTCAATGAGGAGAGAGAGAGAGAGCGTGTGGCCAGCTGGAGAGAATGAGCAGCTTTTCAAAAAAGGCGCTGTTGACGTTCGCAGACAATATTTTGCTAATTTATGAGTTTTCCATGATGTTTTGCCGCCTACAGATCGTTTGTTGTACCCGCATCCTCTTCGCTCCGTATCTGATCTGGAAATAAACTTAATTAAAAAATAAAAAAAACATGCAGTAAAAAGTAAGGGCGCCGTGTTGGCCTTCAGGCGGCCATTGTCAACTGACTGTTGTCATAGAGACGGGACTGACGTGCAGCGTTTTTTTGAGACTGTAGCGACTGAGCATTTTACAACGCCTTACTCCAGCAGTTAGTTGTATTTTCTCAACTTTCTGAAAAGGAGTTGCTGCATATCCTTATAATCGCCTAATAAACGTAAGAAATGCTTTGCTCGATGGCAGGTGCTCTAAAAGAAGGCAAAGAAAGAATGCAGCAAATGTAGAAAACAAGAGGACACATAAAAGGGGCATCAATAACCTGTTCTACTGTGAGAAACAAGAAAAAAAAGAAGCTTGTATTTTACTGTTTATGTCTGTTTATTTGTTCAAACATGGTTAATTCTTATCTCCTCCTCAGATGGAACAGATCGGACATCAACAATATGAAAAATGAGAAAAAAAAAGAAGAAAATGAGAAACAGCCTTCAGTTGAGGCCTGTCAAGTTCCTCGTCACCCAGCACAAAGATATACGTATGCTTAAGAAAACCAGGCAAAGCAGTCACTACAAAATGACAAAACAAACTGTGTATATGTTCTCTAATATTTTTGTACTTTATTATATACAACTAAGTTTATTAAAAAAAATTGAATACAGAAGATTATTATATTGCAGGGCAGAGAAGACAAAAAGCTAACTGCTCCTTGTCACATGCAGGACTGTGACAAGATGTGCAGAGGCTCAGTTTGCCGTGGTCTGAGAGAAAAACGGTGGATTGGTGCTGTCTTAAAGAGGTTCTGCCTTGTTAGTTTACTCTTCTTTTCCTCCTGCCTCGGAGAAAGGCTTCCTCCCACAACATACTGACAGTCACAGCCCCAGCAACCATTGTGGGTAGACTCAGAATATTTCCAGGCTGAAGTAAGGCACTTTCGTGAAATTATCTCCATTAGCTATCAAACTGTAATTGGCCCTGGGGTGAACTCACTGAGTTTCCTCTTGAAGACAGCTTTGGATATACTGATAGCCATACACTCTTCTAACCGCTCAAATTGTTCCACTAGAGAGGGCTTGTGTTGGTTGAAACTTCGAAAAAGCTTTCCTCTGTTCTTTTTTTTTTTTTTTTTTTTTTTTTTTTTTTTTTTTTATTCTCTCTCGAGAACATTTTTTTTAGAGGCAAAGAGGTCCAAGAGGATTTAGGAAAAGCTTGTAATCCAACCAAACCCCTTGTCTCGGTTGGTTTCCCAGAACACATAATCAAAGTAGAAGCAACTGTCCTCCAAACTTCTACAAAGCCAAAGAGAAGAGTTGTGCTATTGTTATTTTGAGATGGATATTTGCAGTGAAATGCAACAGAATGGTATGATATTTTTAAAGAACAGCAGTTCAAAGAATTTATGCCAGCTGCAATGTGTCTCTGTTATTTTATACCCAACTACATAAATGATGATGAATCTCATGTTGTGCCGAGAAATCCCCCGAGGGGTAAATAAAGGCTGAGTTTGAGTTTGTACTGTGCAAGAGCTGATTTGATACAGAATTGACAAAAGCGAGGAGGGGCCAGTGTTTTCAATTTACACTTTAATGCTGGGTGAGAAAACTAAATGAAACCCATCTCAGCCCTCTGGCCCCCTGATGATTGGCTCTGGAAAATGAAGCTTGATCCTGTTATAAATAATCTGGAGCGCAGCGCAAAGCCCTCACAGTGCCCTTTTCTTCTCAAATGGCCAGCATGACGATTTGATGAATCATGATTTTCAAGGTGCTTAACGATGTCCATATTTTTCTGTTTGTGTCTCAATGTGTTTCAGTCTCAGAACCCTAACATTATCATGTGGTATCAGTGTTTAATCCCAAACTGTCTTACACAGCCTCTGCCTTTGAATGTGGCAGAGCGGAGGTGCATGTATGTGAAATATGGTCTTAACTTTTGGATCACTTTTGGTTGCATCATAAGGCAGGGATAACCATTCACATTTTATTTCAGCAGAGCCATAGGAAGTCTGTTTCGTAAAGATGGTTATTTACAGATATCTTTTTTCAATTGTATTTTTTACTCTCCCTTGATATTGATAAATTATGCTTATTTTCTATAATCGCATGTTTTTTGCCACACTAATACAGCACTGTTGTAGATAGAGTCACCAACAGCCAGAGAGAAGAAAAAAAATCTTGCAACTCATGTTGTATGTTTATATCGCCTAAATGTCACTGTTTACATCTCTCTGGGATAATGCCCATTTCATGTTATGTGATGTCATGAATTCTTAATTATCTCACTATGTAACACATTAGACAACTGACGCCTTCTCGCACATGAGCTGGCTGGGTAGAGCCTAAATACAAAAGCCTTCTACCCCCTGTGGTTAACTGTATGAGGCATGTAACGCCTGCTTTTCTAGTCACGCAGCGAAAAGAGAGAATAGCTTCCCTGGCCTTGTGATAGAACCATTAGCTGTCATGTCCTGATAAACTGTTCATGTGGTGCCTGAAATGCACAGCTTCAGCATCCTCAAAATGCCGAATTAAATGTCTTCAGTAGTATTCTAGTCATGGATTTCTTCAGAGCAGGCTCTTGGATAGATCTGACTTACTAAATGCATCACACTTATGCCCAAAAAGGACTTCTGTGAGTTAACAATGCTGACAACTTTAAGACTTGGCTTTCTGTTTCACTGTTCACTACTGTATATCAATTGTGTTATGTTACAAATGGCTCAGATTATCCTTCTCATGGCCTCTGTAGCTTCGGACAGCCTTTGTATTTCACAGCATATAGACACGAAGGTACAGTGCAGCAACATTTCTGCAAGTGTCTATGCATAATGAAGATGCAGCAGGGGGTGACAATGCTTATCTGAGCCACAATTTGTGATTATGAGTAAACTGAACACTAATAACAGGCCAAGGAATATGTTTACTCCATGTTTACATTCCAGTGATGCATGTAATGAGTTGTGGAAGGGGGAATGCACTTCATAATTTCAGCCTTGTGCATTTTCACATAGCAAGCATCGACTAGGAGGTACAGAGCCTGTGTCAAAAGGAGACTTCTACCAAGTGGTCCACAGATCATGTCATTGACCCTGCCAGGCTTTATTATTGAATCAATGTAGCCAACTTGCAGGCTACATTGCATATATCTCTCTTGTACAATTTATATTTAATTTTCATGAATCCCCTGACATTTTCTAATATTTTATGAGACTTTTTGCATCCCATGCTTACTCTGTACTTTTTTACTGTCACTCGTGTGAATGGTCAGAAGTGTGCAGCGTTCGTCCATTGACGGTCCCAATAAAAGAGGTTCAGTTCTTTTTGCAATTTCAACTGTGGTCTGTGTTTGTGTCTGTTTTCTTTGTCGCACATAATGAATAACTTTTATCAGCTATACTACTCAACTGTCACATGTATGGTAGGCTATCCGTCTTGTTACTGACATCCTTCATTTGCCGACATTTCCGGGGATATGACTCAATAACTTTTACTTCCGGGTTGTTTTAGCAGTATTGAGCTAATGTGAGCTTAGCCACCTTTTTTGTTACCGTCATTAGTTTGTTTAAGCGGAAAGGAGCGCTCTTTCGTCAGGAAAATTAATAACAACCGCGTAGGTATGTTCATATTTTCTGTTATAGTTGCGACAAACACATTCAAGATGTCATAAATATAATTTAACCTTTACTCCTGCAGTAAACAGTGCCCAAGTTAGCATAGAGCTAACTGCCATGCTAACGTAGCCTACCAACCATAAACAGCTGCTCGCTAAACGATATTAGCTGGGGAGCCAAGTATAATATCAGTGCCTGATATGTTACATTAAATGATTGATATGTCTTGTTTAGTAGATACATTTCAGGATTTTACTTCTGTTAACAAACACAGAAACTGTTATATGGGGAAAAGTTCAGATATTTCTCCTCTTGATGATATTTGAAGTGATTATAGAGAGTCAAGACAAACCCATCCCTCATCTATTTAAGGACAAGAAGAGGTTTTCATTGTCATTAAAGTCTTGGTTTTATTTTGAAAATCACAAGTTTTCTAAACCGCTTTCTGGGAGGTCACTCATTTTGTTTTATATCAACTTTAGCAATAGAAAAGTTATAAAAGACCTCACACTTTAGGGGTTGTTAGCAGAGAACATATAACAAAGTCACTGTCAAGGGGTGGCATATGGTTTGAACACATCAAATATGCACGTGAAGTGTTGTCAGTTCAGTATTTTGAAAACAGGCAGCATACAGATTAAAAGACATAAAAACAATGAGTTTTCTATTTTCCCAAAGCTAGATCACCAAGTAACCCGTTTGTTTTTCTTCTTGTATGTTACAAATACAAACTGCTTATGTGTTTCATCTTAACTTATTACAAGTCAAAATGTCTGGCATTGACAATCAGCAACAACCTTATTGAACATTGATCAATTAAGCTATTTGTTATAGCAAAAGTAGGGGTAGCTTTTCAAATGTTTGTTAATTTCTCATCGTTTTAACTTCGTGTTTTCTAAAAGGATATTGGTTTACTTTGTAGTCTATTTCTTTCTGAACAGTCGCAACATTTAAAGGATTATAAACACGAACAGTACCTTCCTCCCCTGCCTCTCCCTACTCATGTAAGTGGGGAAAAATAAACCCAAAAAGACAAAAACAGTGTGGAGGCATTCTCTAATTGACAAGTTCTTATGATTATCCCTTTGTACAAATACAACGTGTTAGAAAAATATATGACAACAAATATTTCATATAATTGAAGGTTATTGAGTTGTCATTTCTCTTAAAAGTGTGATGTGGTAGCCACATCTGTTTGAACCTAGTTGTTTTCCCCAACGCCTCATATTTCTTTTTCTATATGTGGGGACGAGAGAGTTCTGTAAGACACGCTTCAAAGCACAAAGTCTCGTTTTTATAGACTGTTAGATAATAGTAATAATTATTATTTTTAATATTATGTCATTACAGTTCCGTACTGGATTTAAGATATTGAATTGGTGTAAAATATTGTTGTACTCATCAGGAAAATAATACAAGAATAAAAAAAAAACCACCTTTGTGAGTTGTAGCTCTGACAAAAACACTTAAACAAAAAAGTTCTACAAAACCCCCTTTGTTGAGATGAAATCTGGGCCAGTACAGTTTGTATCAGTTTTGGTAACATGGTGATATTTTTCCTTACATGTTAACAGCTGGCTTAAAATAATACTTCCATTTTGTTTTACAGGGTTTTCTTAAAGCTCAGAGTCAATAATGCATGGACATTGACGTCTGACTCAAAACATGTGGATGGGAAAGTTCTTGCCAGAAGCTAACTGCAGTTACAAGTCATCCCTTAGAAATTCCCTGGAGTGGCAAAACTTTTGTCGGTTCACCACTTAATCCAACATGTCACTGATAAAGGAATCAGGGAGCCGAGGGAAAGACCGAGAAAGGGGAGCCCGGCCAAAGGTGAGACAGAGCCGGTCAGAGGAGAGACGCGATGCTGGCAGTGGAAGGAAAGGTGGAAAGGGGAAGAAGAAAGGCCTCACTTCCCATGAACCAGTTGCAGAGAGGCCCGTCAGTGATGGCTTTGAGTATGGAGAACTGTTGAGTGACCTTGAGGCCAAGGATCAAACGTCTTCCTCTCCTCTGAGGGAGAACTGGCGATGGCAGGGTTTAGAAGTAGCTGCCTCATTACTCGGACAAGAGCGGGTAACAGCCAGGCCAGGACCTGTAAGCTCTGCTGCAGACTCGCCGGCACACAGTGAAGGTGAGGGAAGAGGTTCAAGCAGCAGTCGCACTCTCCGTCAAAAAATCCAGGACGCCATGGGGCAGTGCTTCCCTATAAAGTCCCACAGTGCGACCGCACCCGTGCAACCTCCACAACCTCTTCCATCGCCAACTATCTGTGCATCCTCCAGGCGTAAAATCCATCTTAGTGAGTTGATGTTGGACGACTGCCCTTTCCCTGTAGGCTCAGAGCTGGCTCAGAAGTGGTATCTCATCAAGCAACACACAGCCCCCATCACCCAGCCCCCCATGCTGGATTCTGCAGTAGTGTGCAGTGCTCCTTCCTCGGCCATGGCCACTGTGGTGGAGGACGTAGACGACAGGTTGCGAGAGCGCAGGCGCATCAGCATCGAGCAAGGTGTCGAGCCACCACCCAATGCAGAGATCCACACGTTTGAAGTGACGGCCCAAATAAACCCGCTCTACAAGCACGGCCCGAAGCTGGCACACGGTATGAATGAGTTAGCTGAGGCTGAAAGAGCATCTGCTCATCAACAACAGCAGATTCTCCTCCAAAGACAGCAGCAGCACCAGCTCCTACTGCAGAGTTGTTTGGACACTCTGGATGAGGTGGTGGCCACGGCCTCCGCCTCCGCCTCTGTCCACGCTTGTGATTCTATTTCGGACCCTCTGGTCGACCCAGAGGTTACAGTGACCAGCATCCCTTCCAGAGCCACACTTCCTCAGACGGAGAATCAAAAATCCCCCGACAGCTACCGCATCCACACCCAAATCGATTACATTCATTGTTTAGTGCCAGACCTGCTGCAGATCACCAACCTCCCGTGTTACTGGGGGGTCATGGATCGATACGAGGCCGAGACACTGCTGGAGGGGAAACCGGAAGGCACATTCCTTCTGCGCGACTCGGCCCAAGAAGACTACCTTTTCTCCGTCAGCTTCCGCCGCTACGGCCGCTCGCTGCACGCTCGCATCGAACAGTGGAACCACAACTTCAGCTTCGACGTCCACGACCCCAGCGTCTTCCACGCCCCCACAGTAACGGGATTGCTGGAGCACTACAAGGACCCTAACTCCTGCATGTTCTTTGAGCCGCTGCTGTCCAACCCCATCCACCGCACACAGCCTTTCACCCTTCAGCACATGTGCAGAGCGGCCATAAGCAGCTGCACCACCTACGATGGCATTAACATGCTTCCCATTCCGAATGCTTTGAAAAAGCACTTGAAAGAATACCACTATAAGCAGAGAGTCCGAGTACGACGAATGGACACCTGGTGGGAATGACAAACCACAAAAAAATATAGACTAAAAGAAAAGACTAAATACATATACAACACTCCCTGAACTGGACACTCGTGTTCTTCATTCGTATCTGGCTGAAACTAACCCACACTGCACTGTTCTTATTTATTTAATTCTTGCTGTATCTGTTTATCAATTGTACTACACTCCAATGATGTGACACCTTGTAATTTCACTTACCTTGTAAACTAAAAGTTTTTTTAAGCTCAAATTAAACCAACTTATCGAGATGTTTTTTTTTGTGTGCACAGAATCACCCTCACACATCAACTGCGTGCTCAAGTGTGACTCAATCAGCGTGGGGTGGGGGGGGGGGGAGTCCCAGCTTGAATCGAGATGATTATAATAGAGTTGTTAATCAGTCACGTGCTGAGAAGGTGGAACACACACTGACTGTGTTTTTCGTCTTGCTACTGAGGTGTGGAAGTGCTGCACGTCTGCGGTATTAATCATATGTTCCCGCACTGAGTCAGAGCTGATTACAAAGGGTGAGAGGTGGGTGCAGATGCTACCTGTTCTTATTAATAAAATAGGGAGAAGGCTTCCACCGGTATGGAAACTGTATTTCTCACACGTCGACGTTTGATTAAATGTGCACATGAGAGTTCAGTGCTCAGTTTTAAAGAATGGGATGTCTAGTGCTCAGATTCTACATCCTTCAGCTGCTTTGTTTCCCCCTTTATTATCAATCTGTGGTTTCACCTGTGAGATTAACATGCATGCAGTCACTGCCAGAGGAATCAGCTAGTCTTGATTTAGAAGATCAAATGCGACTTTTAGGAGCTTGTCAGCAGTAGGTAAAGAAGCTGTGTCACCAAAATGCAAAGGATTATAGAACATTTGTAGACCTTGTTTTGCTCTTCTAAATGTAGTCCCTCTTACTATGAAGGTTTTAATTTGGTTCTTGACATGTAATTGTGACGTAAAGACCGACATCCTTAAAGGAATGATCTTTTTGCTGCGTTACTTGCAGTGCATAGTTTAAAGAGGTGTCGAATCGATTCAAGCTGTTCAGTAACAAATTGATCACAGTCAGTAACGCTGATCACTCTGAATTGGCTCAAAGAATCCGAAAAGAGGTTTTGAGCCTTTTTTTTTCTGCAGCGTGATAATTCAGTCACAGACCAAATCTACAAGCTCTCTGAAGAGGAATCCGTCCTGAGATAACACCCAAAGAAACCACGTTTCCTTTTAGGTTTTTTTCTTTTTTTCCTCACCTGCCACTGTGTCAGGTCACTGAACATTTCATTAATCCCCTATTTCTTTTTGGCTGACACTTCTTAAGATTAAGAAATGTTTACACTGAGTCACTCGTACCTGATGTGGAATATACTGTATGATGTAGCCGTAATCCCTTCTCTAGAAGAAGAAATGCTTCATAAAACTAATAAGAAAAATATGTGTGCTGTTCTGGCAGGTTAACTTGAGATTTCACCTTGCACAATCAATATGAACACTGTACTTGGCAGAAGGCAGCTGACGTTGCTGAGACTCATTACAGCATCTCTCCAGATTTTTAAATTAAATGCAATAAGCATTTAATTTTAAACTAGAAAGACATTATTGACTTCAATTAAAAGGTTCTATGTATTGACAGTGTAAATGGTGCATCTGACTCTGAATTCTCTTAAATGGCATGTTTAAATGTGCAAATTCAACACACGCACCTAATGCTTAACAGACTTCAATTGACTCAGGCTGACTCTTAGACTCACTGTAAATAGATGCACTTGGGTCATTTGCTGCTGTGTGTGTGAACAGCATTTTGTATTAATGAATCCACACAAGAGAGACGGCACTGCTAATTGTTGTATTCGCTAAGTAATAATTGCAAAAGACAACCGTTCCGGTGTTAATGGGAAAGCATGGCCAATGGATCCCAGATCATCCTCGGAATCGCTGTGATGCTGTTTTCTCCTTGAGATGGGCGATTTGATATGCAGGATGCAAATCATCCATGACAAGCACTCATCCGTTAATGAAGCTGCCGTAATTTAAACTGCACTTCCTAGGCAGCATTAAAGGCAGCATTTAGAACACAATGTCAGGACCTTTGACCTTTGTATACTTCATTAAGTCACTATAAAATCTTAACTATGAAAAAAAGATTTACTGTGTTGGAGGACATTTGACCTGTCATGCATACACAATTGTGGACAACACTATGGCGCCTCTACACAAGCAATTTCAGCCTCTTGGCAGCTCAAGGTGTTTGTATTTCCCAGCAGAGTACTCTGCTCTGCAATCTTCTCTCCCTGGCAGAAGAGATCCAATGATAAATGTCTGTTCTGGATTTTTAAACAATTCATTTTACATCTCCCAAAGTTTTCAAATTCCCTCATCATAAAGAGCTAATATGTACCTGTAATTTATGGGATAGAGTAATTTGGAAGTAATTATTGGTTCAGGCAGTGCTTTTCCAATCAACAATTTATTCTTGTTTGGGTAACCTAAAAGGTTTTATGAGACAGTAGATGAAGTTACATTCGTACTGTTTACACAAGTATACAATTCATGAAAAAGAAAGTCTAATTCAATATGGAACTAGGAGGGAATAGAGCAGATATCTCTGTGTGAAAAATAGGCTCAACCACTATAGGTCTGAATTCATCATCAAATCTCAAAAATGTATTATATTATATATTTGTGCACAAATATAAAATGATCATAAAATATTGTTTAAAAAAATGTTGATACAAAAATAGTTAAAAATTATACTTGGTTGTAAATCAAAAATCTATTTTTTTCTTGAGTTGGCTCTGGACCTTTTCTATAGCTTATTTGTCAGATGGATGATGATCCAGTGTAAGGTGTTTTTCCTTGGGCTAATAGTTAGGTGGGGGTTGTTTCTGCTGTCTAAATCTAATGATGAAACCACTGAACAGACTGTGGATTATTTTATGATATATGTATCCTGAGGTCAGACAACTACTATAATAGAATGATCAGGCACTAGGATTTAACAATATCCTATCATTTAATCGTTACAGTTTAAACATTAAGACTCAAAGAGTTACAGACAGCCTAAGTCTGGAGCAAGGAATTATTATAAATTAATATAATTGATGTACAAGTACTTTGAGTGAATATTGTCTGATAGATCTTAAGAATACACCTTGACACGTAAATGTCAGAGATACATTTCATTCTCAGAAAACATTTTATTACAAAACACAGATGGCTCTAATCCAAATATAACTGTAAGATATTTTACCTAAATATGGTTACAGCTACTCAAACCTAGAGTAGTTGCCCATGATTCTGCACTGGAACCATGAGCTGTTCGGGGAGGAAATGATATAGCTCATTAATTATTTGCATAGATATTTATTCATGTTCATAGAACAGCACATACAGATTATTTTCATGTCATACAGCGTTTCCATCACTTCAACATGCTGTATTACATCAGGCACAGCAGGTGGCTGTATAGAGCTTCAGTGTGTTTTGCACTAGCAGCTCTGCTCTCAGGCCTTTGTGTCTGTGTGTGGTGTACTGAGATGGTGGGATTGAGTGAGGCTGCTGCTGCTGCAGCACCGTAACAGTCATCATGCAGGTATTACGGGTCCTGCGGGAAAAAGAGGACTTTTCTCTGCCTGGATCAGTGGGCCCAGAGGGAGAGCATGCTCAAGCAAAGCAGAAAGCTGATTGGCTACACATACTTAGTGTGTTTGTGCCTGTTTGGACCTCTTTTTCCCTCCCGTCCATTGAGGAAAGAGATTTTCCTCAGAGCCTAATCTCTACTGTTGAGCATCAAGGGGATGGAGAATAAGCCTGGAACACCTGGGGACAATTACTTTCCAAATAATCTGCCGGTCATAATCTAACAAATGCTTGAAAAAGGCCTTGAATCTGCTTGCTTGGCTTGTTTGAGACTTAAAACATGATTTGGGGCTGAGTCTGAGTTTTTGACTGCTGTATGCAGACCCAGACACTGAAGTCAACATTAGATCTAGGCCATTAATTCAGGGGAGGGTTTATCAAACTGATTTTAAATCTTTGCTAGATGCACACAACTCTACGTGATTTTTCTTTCCAGAGAGGCTGAAACACATCTCTGTGACAGAGGAGGCACTGCAGCAGAGGGGAGGAGTTATTTTTGATCAGCGGAATTTCAACCTTGAACATCAATGGGTACTTTCTTGCCTATTTCGAGTCACCCCTTTTCAAATGAAACACACATTGTCAAAACCAAGTAATTCCTGACTTAATAAAGTTTCAGTTCATAAAAGTGTCAGAATTCCCCCCCCCGAGGAGGTACATTGCCACACATTGACACACATACGTTTGATGTTTGTTTCCCTGGAAGCAAGCCTTTGACAACACAATATTTCCTTTTCCTCTCGTCTGAAAATCCAAATGCACTCCATGGCATGTAGGGGCTCACATTAGGCCTTTGCCACAGAAAACATCAGTATTCAAATTTGGAGCTGTTTGTTTTCTTCCTGCACAGTCTCTGGCTGCTGCTGTTTTTCACTCTCCCCTACACTGACAGGTTGTTGATAGAATAATGGGGGTGTTGGGCATGTCACAGCTAAGCCTATGGATACAACACAGATTGATGGGATTGCAGTGTAAATTACACACAACATCCTATATCCTATGGCTCCAGCCCATAAAGTCATTAACCAACAGCCTCAGAATAATGCAGAGATATAACCTTTATACACTATGGTTGGTTGATTTTTTCAAATTAGCATATCGTGTAATTTGATGTTGCGATGCAGTATTAATGTGTATTATAAATTGTTAGTCCATCATCTTACTGTAATGGAGCTAAAGATAACACGGCTATAATTATAGATAACCATTGTTTATTCTGAGAAGAATTAATTATAGTAAGGCTTCACATTGACTGCTAAAAAGACCCATCATCGATTCAACTGAAGTAAAAATGTATAATTGTATAAATGATAAATTCAATTGCATAACTCCTACTCTCAGTGACTAATTATGCGTTGAACAACACTCCCATTGACCATTGCTACACTGACAAAACACAAATGACAGAAATGTGCAGACCTTGCCAGCAACTAAGAGTCATTTCTCACAAGGGGTACTTTTCGGACGTGGTGATATTTTCAAACATTCATTTTCAATGCTTTTAACATTTTCTCAAAAAGCAGACACATTTAATTTGCAAAGGAATATGCTAGCTCAGGCGCCTGAATGATTTGGTCTCTAATCAAAACATAACTCATATGCTGATGCATTTATCACCCATTATATAGGCAGATGTTATTTAAGAACGAGTGCGGGTTGTCTGATTTGAGTAAAGTCTTAAATTGGTGGTGTTAGGCTATAGGTAGGCCTAAAGAATGGCAGCCTTTGTCTGTGGCTTTTATGTCATTACTGTTGTAGGCTATGATAAAGATTATGGCTGAAATTTTTGAAATGTAATTTGTTTTGGAGGCAAGTCCTGAAGGCATTATTTCATTTAAATAGCAAAAAGACAAATTGGTAAAAACAAAACAAAACAAAACAAAACAAACATCTTATTTAATTAGAAAAAGGATTTTTTTTGTGCTTTTTTTTTAGCTTTATCCGTTTTAGCTCAGTGTTTGAGACTTAGCAAGACGAAAAAGTATATATATATATATATATATATATATATATATATATAACATTTCCAATTTACTGCATATATTTCTGTTTACATCTTAAGTCCGATCACGGTCCACTCATACCCTCTTTTTCTATATATATATTTTTTATTTTAACTTCGCACTTTTTGACACTTTTATCTTTGGTTAAATTCTAGTATAGCCTACCTGTACTGTCATTCATTTAATAAGCTACTCTGTGTGACCTTGAATTGCCAATTGGACAAATAAAGTGTTTTAAATTGAATTGAACAACAGACCACCTGTTGCTGATTGCGGCAGTAGGTTACAACGATGATTGACGTTTATGATTTGACGCTAACGTTCAAGTACTAACTTCGAGGGCCCTGAAGTCAGAGCAGCTGAACGTGGCAGAAAGTGAGGACTGCAAAGCTTGCTCCATCCCTGAGTCAAAATGGACAAGAGTGCTCGATAAATGGCGCATGTTCATAGGAGCTATGTACAATGGAGAATAAAGAGAAGAATACACTAATGCCTCTGAAAGCCCCACATAATGGACAATTTCTATAATGCGATAATGAAGGTGTGCTATGAGAAGAGATGAAGTGAAACCCGCCCAGGTCCTCCTGAACGCCTTGGGACACAGTAAGAAATAATTGTTAAATTTCATATTGCATAACATTTTGTACTGAGTATGAGCTTTGTACTGTATGCTGTTTTTATGCTCTTGTCTTTTGCACGTGTGTGTGGGTGGTGTTTGCTTTGCTTTGTTGATCAGCATTGTTGATGTGGTTACTGTTGTTTTTGGGAGTGTGCTACAGCTTGTTTGGTTGTTGTTTTCAATTAGTTTTGCTTATTGAGGTTTTTATTGTTCTACTTCATGAGAGCTTATAGTTATTGATGTGATAATCTCTACTAGACTGATGTAAAATTTAAATCTGAGCTCTCCGATTAACCTTAAAGGCACAATCATCTATGTCCAGTGTACACAAAACACACACACGCAGACATGCCTGAATACTGTATTGCACATGTAAATCTCAGCAGTGCTGTTAAATGTAGATTTCTTGCTCCTTCGGTGCATGTGGTAGCTTAAGGCAGAGGTATCTTCAAACCAGGCTTCTTTCTGAGAGGTGCGTCACTTTGAGCGATGCATTTCAAATAAGGGCGGACTACGATGTGTCTAAAAGCTAAAAGTTGCACAGAAGTAACTGTGATTTGCAGCCTTATAATTAACACTGTGTGCCATGCATGTTTGGTTGTTTTGCTTTTTTATTTCACACATATCACTCTGACAAGCATTGTTTCATTCCACCTCTGAATCCAGGTTGGTTGATGAATCAAACCTGAAAAATATACAGCACTGCAGGCAACATATTGGCTGAACTGAGGAGACCAATTTGCAGACCCAACTACTTTCAATTTCACTGAAGTGGGAAAGACAGACACACAGGGACAGAATGGCTCAGTAAACACTATAGCTGGACAGCAGATGGTCATACTGACATGGGATTTGTCTCGCACTTTTCTGACTTCTTCTACACTTAGTTGACTTAATGTGTGTCCACACACTAAGATTCAGCCCTCCAAACAGATTTTCCTCTAAATGTGACAGCCTAAATATGTTGATCAGAGTTTTTAAAATCAATTCCACCAGACACAGGAGGTGTGAAAACCTCTCTAATTATTTCTACATTTCAAACTGGCAAAGGACTCTGGCATTGTCTAAAATAACTCATTCACTGTTGCCATACTTTCCGAAAACACTCAGTCACTGAAAATGTATAATAGGCATAACAAAACATTGATTTTCATCTAGAGGTAAAGCTTGGCAATGTTTATTGGTTAATCAAAAAGAAGTGTATGACATGTTCACGCTTTTGACGAGGATGAGGTTTCACATGCATGGCTATATATAGGGGCAGGATTTTTATAAGCTACTATTGTTACTACACATCGCCTCAATGTCACAGTTCCCTTGTGGTAAAGAAAAAAAGGATTAAGTGAATAAGCTTGTGTTCTGCTGGCCCCCATTTTACATGTATTTTTTCTTTGAAATTCCCTTTAATAAATCATCAATCCATCCTTCCTGAGCTTGAGGGAAGCTTAGCTACCAAAGCTAAGATGATTCAGGGGGGGTTTAAGTCTTTGTAGGCCTTTTCAACTGAAGACATCTTGACATGTTACATAAGTAGAAACACTGTCGTAGATTTAAAAAGCAAATAGTGGCTGAATTTTATTTACCTGCTCTGGTGTGAGAGTTCATGACGTGCATATTGAAACGCTGGAACATAACAGGGGCATCATTAATGTAGCACTTGTGCCTTTGCTACAGCCACAAATGAAAGACTACTTAAAGGAAAAAGTGTAAGGTAAAAGTCATCCCATTACTGTCAAGTAAAGTATGAGACCCTAATCAGTCAAAGGGCCAGTGTACCCACACAGGTGTTTTTAATTACACCAACTGATTAGACCTGGTGGGTTAAGAGTTGGTGGTGCTATATAGGAAATTTTGCAGATGAATAACAACTCTAATGGATAGTTGTTCCACCCTGCCAGTGTAAAGAAAGTCCTCTGTAGATGTACAGTTGTTCACAGAGAAGCTCGTGGGGATTTGAAAAACAATATATCATTCAAACACTTTATATTTTGTGATAACTTAATCTTTTTAATAGTAATCTTGCAAAAGCTGTGCTATTTACAAGGATAATAAGGACGCTGTAACGGCGACAGAGAGAGAGAGCGCCTTGCTGTGCGTCGAGTTTGACCAGTTATTGACGTTTGAATCATTGCCGATCTGTCATGCATCATTTGTTATGGCTTACACGCTTCACTCACTCAGTGGTCTTTGATTGCACTTTCGATGTTTGTTTTGTGCTGTCATTCATGTGAGCAAGGGTGTGCACACTTGGGCTTTTTTTTGAACTGCAGTTCCTCACGGATAAATACAGGTTACTGCAACCAAGACAAAACTGCTCTCTGGCCAGTGCAGTTTTCTTCTCTTATTCATCTTATTAAACTGAGCAAACTATACTATACTATAAACCCATACTAAACTACAGACTAAAATCAATACAGCTGCAGCGACAAATACAGGAAGAACCGGCACAAAAAAATGCTATTGAGGCTAATTTTGTGCTGATGATCTTAACTGATGATTTTATACATATTTATATTATTATTATATTTATATGGTTTATGCAAAATCACATTGGAATGACAAAGTATTTCTCTCTACCTCCTTCCCTCTCACATTCGACCCACAGAGCTGCATGACGAAGACATCTGATTGGTCACTGAGGGGATATTTTTAAATGTAGATCTCTAGTCCTGAACAAAAACTGCAAGAACCAGGTGTTCAGTATTAGTTACCATGGTGATCTCAGTATACTTCAATGGTCTAATAGAGTAAAAACAACATGAAGTCAAGAATTAACATATTACTTTGAATGTGTGGGAAAAGTGAAGGCTGCGGTCTGAAATTCATGACGGAGACTGGGGAATACAGTAAAACATCTTTATACCTCCATAAAATAAAGAAAAAACTCTGATATGCTGAGCTGAGAAGACAGACGGTTTCTCAAAGGGGGCTTGGGGGAGACTGGTTTATAGTCTTTTTTTTTTTGTTATTAGAATTACAAATAGATCAATAATATAAGACCATGAAGAGCATGCAG
Source organism: Symphodus melops (assembly GCF_947650265.1). Lineage (NCBI taxonomy): Eukaryota > Metazoa > Chordata > Actinopteri > Labriformes > Labridae > Symphodus > Symphodus melops. Next base: position 8,066,718 of record NC_136700.1, read on the forward strand.
GCGTTTAGGGCTGCATCATATTAACTGTGAAAGTGCATATGCAAGGCCATGCTGTGATTTATAGCAAGGAGCAGTTGCATTTTGTGCAATATTTAATTGGAAGCTGGTGTAGAGTCCACAGGATTCAGTTAATCGAATCAATTTGTTCGAGCCTGTCAGGCATGTTTTAACCAAACTGCACACTTTCCATGATTCACTGACAGCCGCAGATATGGCAATAAAATCTTAATGAAGCTGAGAGTTGTTGAATTCCAGGATAGTTACAGAATTACATGTGTAGTGCCTTTATGATTTAATGTGCAGCTTACAACTTCAGATCATTGGGTCTCTTATTTTAACATTCCGTAAAAAAACTCAGAGGGTAAATCTCTGGGGAAGTTGAGTTATGACACCCTGACATCTTGATTATGGCACTGAACTCGGACTTTGCCAATAATGCACAACATCTTTTCAAGTTAGAGGGAAATTTCGGCAGATGATAGGCTTAACATGGTGATATGACAACATTATAAAAGTGATTTTAGTCAGTGAGTTTTTAATGGATACTTAGGCTTGATTGAATAATGTGTATGTGGAGAAAAATAAGAACATGATTAACAGTTGTAGGAAGTATTAATGTCATAAGGCAACCTCTTTTTCAGCAATGGAGAGAAAATCCTATAATTTTATCTCTTCGGTCTTGTATTTATCAGACTATGATCTAGCTTTAAGCATACGACTTAATGCCCCGTAGTGTTTAAACATTTAGATGTGCTACATCACTTGAAAGATATCTGCAAATGATCTTTTCCATCTGCTTCTAAATGTATATTCGGCGATTAGTTATAATGCTGTTTTTAGTATGATAAATACAAGCTATTTGTAGAAGTTATGTTGATTTTAATGAATCCAAGTCCCACAGTACACCTGTAGCCTGCAGTTTTAGTTATGTGTCTGTTGAACTAAAGGGATTACTTCTACCAAATGTTATCATCAATAAATCATCCCCTGTTTTCTGGTAAGCCAGACCGAGAGCTTCTGCTGTTTGAGCAGAATGTTGGCATTCATTAAGAAACTGCAAATTGTCCCCTGAAACTTCTCACAGTAATTGAATCCAAGTGTGACGGTTTTACCCCTTGTGTTCTGTAAACTAATTCACGGCAACATCGCTGATTAAACTGTACTGATTAAGTTACTAGCCAAAAGTATTCAGTCATAGTTAACAGGGAGAGAGAAAGAGATACAGGAAGAAAGAAGGAGCCAAAAGTTGGACTTGAACCTGGCCCTTCTGTTTCCAGGCCTCTGTACATAGGGCATGCAAATTGACCGCAAGGCAAATTCGCGGAGGGGAGTTGATCACTTCCTGTCTCATGTCAGGCACAGCGACTTATCATGAGAAGCATGTCCCAAGATTCATTTTTGGAGGCGAGCGAGCCATCAGCGGCCCCAGAAACGTATTCTTGACAACATAGTGACATTGATTCCAGTTTGCATAACCCGCAACTACTCAACTTTTTAGACAGCATAAACAGCTGCGGCTGACGGACACATTTCTTGGTGTAAAAGTACAAGATGTCAAAATTTTTCACTAAAATATCTAAATTAATTAAAAAATGACTAAACCTATATATTTTTTTTTTGTTATCGAGTACTTACATTAGTTATCGAAGATAGAGAAATCTGTAATTCTAGCAAGTTGAAACACTCCCATGATTTCCCACCAACCTCAATGTCATCTTTTGACAGGCATGAACAGGGCCTTTTTGACCATCAGTGAGGATGTGTGTGATACTTAAGTTGTCATGACCGGAACAGCTCATCAAAAGCTGCAATAAATCATTTGTTGAATTTATTTAAGCTGTACGTGCTGCTTGCTGCTGACAGGTGGTGTTACATCTGCAGCCCCCATTATGCTTTTGTTTGTCCTGTTACTTCCCAGTTTAGTGACTGTTTTGCATACTCTCCTCTCAGCAGAGATAGTAAGGATGCACGAAGGCTCACTCCACTCAGCAACTCTGCTCTAGAAAACCACGTTATGTTCTCGCACAGCACCAAAAAACATGCTTGATGATGTAACAAACAATGAATTAACAATACAATTAATGTGCCAAATTGTTACACCACATTTGTGTGCATGTGTTTTGTGTTTGCATGAGTGTATGTGCGTGAGAGAGGGGAACGTTTGTGTTCTTTTGTGTATCAAAGGAAAAAGCCAGCTGTTGGCTGAATTAAACAAGTCATGAGGAATTATGTGGGATACTGGAGTCTAACTTTCTCTTTGATCTGGATTCAACAGATAAGAGTTTCAGATAATGTGGATGTGTATTGCAAAAACAGACAAGTAGACCTTGATGCAGGAGACTCCAAACCTGGACAGAGTAAAGAGATGGCAACAAGTATGTAGTGGTGTCCTCTTTAGTTGTATTCCAGTGCTGGCATGAATTGAAATTGGCTCAATTGTTGTTGTTTTTTTCATCAACATACTCTATGTGATTAGATCCTTGAGGAATATAGGACTAACACTATGTGCATGTGTTTAAGATGATAGCATACAGCTATGTCTGCGGGCCTGCTGACGTGAATAGTCTATAAAATATTGAATAAAGTGTAAACTTTGCGAAGTTGTAAAGCGACAGGCTCAGTGGTCACTTCTCTGACAACAATGCAGCCGCCAGTTTGTCCTTCTTCTAAGCTTCAATTTCCGGTCCAGAATGGTCTGTGTTTGGACCAGAGGTGGTTTTCAGGCACCCCCCCACACAGCCGCTTTGGACACCCCTCGGTTTACCAGACACCAGTTAACACAGCAAACCAACAGGTGTTGTAGGTAGCAAAGGAAGATGGGAGATGAACTGGTTCAGATATAACGGATTCTACCCGACCTTGAAAGCCTCTGAATTCCTTTAGCAAGCTCCAAGAACAGAAACGTGGTAAAATACTCAAAAGCGTGGATAAATATTAGAGATGCTTTTGAAAGAACGAGAGCGTTTAGAGATCAGAAAGGTTTCAAGGCTAATACAGAGGTCCCCTCGCGGTTGAACTGGCTAAACACTGAAGCTTTTGTTTTCGTGACATGGCAACCTGCTTGCACATAGAGGAAGTTAGGGGACGGGGGGAGACAGCTTTATTAAATGTTTTGAATTTGGGCTGCAGTACCAATTTTAAACGCTGCGTGTCAGAATTACATACATGCTCTTTTAATAATTGCCCTGAACACCCTCAGAAAGTATTCTATACTGTAGCCTATACTGCTGCACGTTTAGTGAGGATAGTGTCAGAGAACACAAGTCCATTCTGCGACGAAATATGAGACAACTTTGGAAAAAGGGCGGGTTTTATTAGCTTGATTGAAAACAGCACGTTTTCTTCTAAACTTTTGTACTTTAGTGTTGTAAATCACCAAATCAGGGATTCACTTATTTTACTGCCAATATCAGACAAGGTTTAGTATTAATGTAAAAACACATTTCTTTGGCAGTACAGTTGGATAATGTGTTAAATTAAGCGTACTGAGTAAAATATCCAGTGTGGTTTCTGTGAAAAAAATTCCGTACGAGCATACTTCTCTCTTAGCTCAGAGTTACATGAATGATTGAATGATTGTCTCAAACATTGTTAACACATGACTGAAACAAAGGAGTTTCCGTCAGTGGTTATTATTCAGATTCTGCTCTTTAAACTACCATAGATTACGGGGGCAGGCTCTTCTACAGATAAAAGGTAACATTTAATGGGGTAGTGTGGCAGTGTGACTCAATATTGAGCCGCCTCTGGGCAGGTGTGGTGCTTATCTTGGACTTGTTGTGTGTAGAATACACATGTCATCGTGTCCAAACAACAGTTGTTATTGTGGATTGGATTAAATTGCCCAACAGATTTAAATGTTTGAATGACAATCTGCTGTGTCTCAGCGCCACAGAAAATGTTTTTTTTTTTTTCGTCTTGCAGGGTGTCCAGCTTCTCTTGAACATACACTTGGTTTAATGGTTTAATGCGAACAGGAAATTGATTGATTCAGAGCTTATCCTCTATAACCCATTGCAATTTAACAGAAGCTGAGATTCACGCTGTCTTATGTGTTTATGTGACACGATGCCACAGTTTTGTCTTTTCACTTTCACTGCAGACAATAGGTTGCAAAGAAGCCCTGAATCTTTCAGTGGGTTTTCAAGTAAAATTGCCAAACATTTGCTATTTACCAGTTGGTTATATGTAAGAAATTGAAGCCAAACCCGAACCTCAAGATATAAGGTGGAGCTTTAATTAAATCTTCTTATCTTTTGTCTTGTGATTTTACCATTTGATATACACTAAAGTGAGCGGTTTACCTTTTTTTTAATTAAAAAAACCCAAAACACTTTAAACAGAGAGAATCCCCTCAAACTCAACTCAAACTTTGTGTCATATAAGAAACTATTGTTATGCGAGTGTGGCGTCTCAATTCCCAAACATGCCCTGGTAGGATGACAATTTGAAGAGTTACAAACTGATTAAATCTACAGAGAAAAACTTTCTGATGCTTGAACCCACCACTCAGTTTATCTGATAAGATTACATTTGAACGCAGTGGTTTCATTCCTGTAGCTGGGAGCTTTTGATTTGCATCAGCCTTTGAAATCCATCCTTTAATAACAAGTTTCATTTTCATTCAGGGCAAGACAATATATGCAGCTGCTATGTGATGCCATTTTTTCTCTAACACTGTGGAGAATGCATTGTTTTATATGTAAATTACATAAAGATAAAAAATATATATTTGTGTTTTAAAGTATAAATCGGTTGCAGAATGTTCTGAATAAGACCAATTGATGTGTTGTGAAAAAACATGAAAAAAATCCTGTTTCCCACGGCTTCCAGCTTCCACTGATAAGGTATCTACGAGCCGTACATTGATGTGTACGTTGTTAGCAAGTTGCCAGTGACAGTCTCATTAAAACTGAGCTTTAATTAATGTTCCCGATTGTTTATTACAAGTGTTGCGATGTGCATGAATGCAACCCCTGCACACGCGACATTGTTAACACAGCATTATGCCCCAGTGGCTATCTTCAGTTATGATCTCGAAATAAAGACGGTGTTTAGATTATTAGGAGTGGGTAGGTCAAACTTGGAAGCTGTCGCAGAGCCCGATTTTCCCCTTGAAGAAATACTGACATGGTGCCTGCAGGTCCGGTCACTTTCATTATCGTAGACAGCGGAGAAGATTTGGTTTCTGCTGCAGTCACCAGGCAGCTGCAATCAGGAGCGCCGCTCTCTCACGCTCTCGCACAGTAATTAGAAACAGAAAGGATGGGGGACGCACTCACAGTTAACCTTCACATCCCCTTGTTTTATTAGAATCCTCCTGCACAACATGTGTCTCACTTCATGCAAGTCTTTTTTTCTGTTGTGACACTCTTACTGAAAATGTATTGTTTGTTGTTGATTATTGAACTGATATTATGGCTTTGAGTCTTCGCACCTCGTTCAAATTATGCGGATCAAAAAGACGTTTCACTTGCAATGCAGGATCATGCAAGATTTCCTCATCCTCACCACAGCTAATTTTGTATGCCAACAGGGACGCTTGGCATCCCGCCCTCGCCGCATGCACTGAGGGAATCCCAAATTCTCGTCGTAGAAAGCACAGGAAGCTTTGACCTCTTTTGAAAGACTATGAATCATCCTGTTATCTCGATCTCCTCAGCAGCAGGGCCTCTCATTCCAGTGTATCGCTGTCGAGTCAAGGCTTGGTAAATGAAGTGGCACGGCAGTCGTAATGACATTGCAATGGCATTCTCAGTTGGTCTCAGATATGCAAACAACGTTAGGCACCAAACTGGAGAGGAAGTTGATGCAGGAGGGCGCTTAAGCCGTACAAAAAGGTAGGATGATAGAGAGATCTATTCAGTATTACTCTGTTCTGCCGTGCAGTCACAGGCTGGGGTAATGAAGCACAGGCTGTCATTAGCATGCCCTATGTGCGTCTAGTCAAATTACCTCTTGGCCTTGCTGCTGCAACTCAAAACAACCAGCCCTTCAAGTCAGCTGATTAAATGCAGCAAATCCTAGCTTTGGCTGCTTTTTCTCCTAATTGGCAGTGAAACATTAAACCAAGTTCACACTAAAAATATCACTCATAGATTCCCATTCAATGTGCTCTACATTCGACCTCCGCAGGGATCTTATGCATCCAGAAACTCTTGGAGGAGAAAGGAATTTTTGAAAGACAGTTGCAACTATAGAAGGTAAACTGATTTCATGGCAGAGCAACAGCTCTCTTACATTCATCTGAGTTAGCATATCCTCTCTGCAGCCCCATAGAGGGATTTGACCGTTTCACTTTGACTGGTTTTACTCTTTCTGGCATGCACATCGAGTCTCTGTCCCCAAATATCCTCCAGATACAATACGATTTAGACTGTAGCATGTCCCTGAATTCTCCTGCAGTAACTGGCAGGGTGAACATGGAATAGGTAAAAGGAAAAAATGCTTTTTTTTTTTTTTTTGCATTTTGTTTGATATGAATCCTGTTTGCTAATTACTCGGGCACATAAAGGACATTGGATTGATGGATGGAGGAATTTGCATTCCTTTTTCTTATCCGTGTGCAGGACCAGTACGAGTTACAAAGGTCACTTCCCAGGCTCAGACAGACGTAATGGATATGTCACTTCCCGTCTTTATTTGTTGTGGCAAGTCCCAGAATTCTTACAGCTGTCACACCGCAACCGCAGTCCTGCATCATCGAGCATGAAATAATATTCCAAGCCTTATCCGTTATATATCATAGTTTTAGAGTGGAAAGTTGTAGTAGCGGTGCTTATTTTTTATTTTTTTGCCTTCCATACAAAAGCCCAGTGTTGGACTGCAGCATCAAAGCGCAAATTTATGTTCAGAAATGTGTCACCAACCACCAGTTTGCAGGCGTAAATGATTGTGTTCATACATGCGTCAAGGGGGAGGACTGCATAAATCACGGCCAGTGTTCACATGTGGCATAATGCCAAATTGAATTCCTCAGCAAAAAAAAAAAAAAACAAGTTTAAGCTGGATCTCTGCCAACACACTTGGTTTATCTTGCTTATGCCAAATGACATTATCGTCCTAGCTGGATTTGCTATGGCTTATGCTGTGTAAAGATGGCTAATAGGGGCTGTTATAGATGAATGAGTGGATTCCGGATTAAGTCAAGTAATATGCTGTAGTATCTTCTCTATCACTTCATGTGTGCTTGTCTTTATCATTTCCCCCCTCCTGAAGAAGATAGGTTAGGTAAGATTTTAGACCGCTAATGACTGTGACATTTCCAAATGTCTTGTAAAATGGGGCACATTGGCTCACTTTGAAAGGAAAGATGGGACACCTGCTGGTCCGGAGATGGCCAGGGGCCCAAGAGATGGAGGGGAAAAAAAAGAAGGGCCAACCTTTTAAAATGAAATGAGATTAGGTCATTCATCCTTGTCTCAGCATTTCCATTGTACGGTTTTGTGCAGAGAAGAGATGTGATCACAGCAATCTGAGGGCCTCTCACACAAAACCCTCAACTCTAAAGTAAGATTTCGTTCTGCCAATCTATAACATATAGCACATATATAGACACACACTGAGAAGACGGTCTCTCACAGTGTGGAGCTCTTTCTAGGCATGGATTTGGTCCAGCAATCTCCTACAGTGCAAGGTCAAGCCTTATCTCAGTTAGCATATTGATTCTGTGAAGTCACTTTGTGCAGCGAAACATCTTGAAGGCATCAGTCTTTCTTTTGAGTTCTCACTGAGAGTGACGTTCAGGATGTTGCACCGCATACAGCCGTTATCTTGCTGTCTGCTAGGCTGTTGTTTTCTCAAAAAGTTAATGCATTAATTAATACTTCAGATTTCCTGGAAATACATGCATTATCAATTGAATGGATGATGAATGCCTCATAAAGCTCAAACCTCTCCCCCATCATCCTGCAGAACCTCCAGAAATGTTTTTCTATTCCTTCTGACTTAATATTCACACTCCTTTGCTTTGATCAGCTTGCTGTCAGAGGGAAATAACTCATGATGGCGTGCTGCTAATCCCTCACAATCAGTGTTTGCACTGATTAGTATTCTCTATGAGTGAATATTCATAGTATTTAAATTCATAACTACACAGTGCTCAAATAAAGCACCTGACACCAGCACAGAACTAGATTACCGATTTAGGATGTTTTTCTTCTTTTTACTCCTGGCTTGCATTTAATTCCTGCACCTGTCGCTTGATGTCTGCTAGAATAATTATCAACTCACTAAATATCCACGGGCACTCTCAAGTAGGGAAGAATTCATTATCTGTGAGACTTAAAGGTATAATGTGCAGCATTGCATTAAAATGACTTGACAAATGTTTTATGGAGGTATTTTTTGCAAGACAAGTAGAATCCACATTTTCTTTTCAAAGTAATGCTTTGGTACTGGAGAGAGTGAAGGAAGTAGGCTGTGAACTGTTGTTGGTATACATATCATGCGGCTGATCATCAGAATGTAGTTACATAACATGAATAATAGAAATCCACTTTATTGGATATATGCAGATTTCTGTTATGCTAGCATCTTTATAAGGTCCACTGCCAATACTGATATTGTATGCTGATACAGTGCAAACAGTACATCTGTCTCATCACTGTAAATGCAGGAATTATTTTCATATTAGAACTCGACTTGAGGAAATATTCAAAATATTCAGAATTTCATTGGATCAGCTGAGTAGTCAAAAACTGTCATCTAATCTGCCTGAATCAGCGGAAAAACTTGTTTCCAGCTGAAGCTCATACCTGATTATTATATCACTTTAGCCCTTTCAGTGTGGGCATCAATGACATGCCAATGTTATAAAGATTTCCTGCTGGGTAAACAAATCACAGATACAATTCTTATGGAGATTTTGCACTATTTACCAAATCCGTGCACTTGTCAGCTTTAAAGAATGTTTGGCTCCTGATAGTTTTGAATAGACTTCAGTGCTCCATCATCAAATTCAACTCATCTATTATTCAATGTTAGAAATAGAATAATATCCATAATATAGCACTGTGGGTTTATTTTCTGAATTGCAATGTTTTGGTAAATGCTCTCCTGAGATAGCCAGAGATACAGTTTTAAAGTATTCAAGATGCAAAAACCAAAAAAAAGTATTTGATTTGCAAACTTTGTACTTTGAAAGAAGTCAAACGGCTGCAGGGATTCCAAGCCCTGGTCTACATGGGTGAGTCAGAGTCTTCAGAGCCTCCAGTCTTAGACCTCATGTCGTTCCTATTTAATATTTTCATTAAAGTGATTACACACAGAACGCTTTCTACGCAAAACTCCTGTCATTGTTGTAGCAGATTTAACTCTCTGCCTCCAGGATATGAATTTGGTGATGTTAACCTTTGGTGTGATAAAGATAAATCTCCAGCTTGGGAGATACTTCTTTCTCATGAGGACACTCCTATCCTCAAAGACAATGAAAAAGATTATTCATACTTAATGTGTGCTTCAATAGTGAAACTAAACCTTCTGAGCTGCTCTGTTAAAGTTGACAATTTTAATCAGAAGACAAAGATTATTTGAATTCATTATGTCCAATCTCATGTCCAATGTCTTCAGTTAAGTTTTGCAGCTGAGAATGTTATTTTTATAGTATTGCTGTTTTCTATTGCTATTTTTTAGTGTTTTTTTTAAAAGGCACTGCAGGTTTGCACTGTGGGTTGAGGGGAATGTAATTTCATCTGTGATGTATGTTTAACACAACAAGCCTACTACTACTACTATCTCTTCGCCTTGTACCTTTTTAGCTGCTTCATTGTTGATAGAAAACAGACGCACCACCATGGCAGGTTGTAAACTTTACAAACCAGGTCTAAAAATAATTCCCATGTTAATCAAACAAAAGATTCTGCATACTTAGTCATCAAGAGGGGCTGTGAGTTATCGTTCTTTAATGCTAACCCTGAGTTCATTGTCACATTTTCAAACCAGCCAAATTGTGACTCAATATATTTTGTAGATGTCTCAGTTGGGATTAAGGTTCTTTGTTCAAGCTGCTGCTAGTTGGAGCATGCAGGCAGAAAAAGCTTTATCTCAATTAAATCATAGTTTTAAAAAGTAATAATTGTTTTCAATGAGAATATAGTCAGCTTGAATATTTAAATGTCTGGCTGACAACTGGCACAAATGGAATACTTTGGCTAATGTGCTTTTTACAAATGAAACATATCTAGTTTGATTTAAATGTTTTGTCTGGCACTGAACTAAAATAAAAACAAGAAAAAGAAAAGTTACAACTTCATATTGGACAGCTGTCAACTAAAAAATGTGGAGCCCTCCCCCCTCTTTATTCACATCAAACTTTCTCATCACAGTCTGCTGCTCATGCCCACAGCATTTCTTCAGCTGAAAGATCAAATGCTGTCCTGATTTCTGGACCAGTGCAGTCAGCAAAGAACGTCTGAGACAGTGTGAAACCCTGTAATGTGCTCTGTATAATCACACCACTTTCCTCAGGTTTGTGATGGATATTATCACTGTTTTTGGCCAAAATCTCCGTCGCCTTCCTGTAATGTTGTGAGTGTGCAGTGGAAATGTTTTTTCTTTCTTGGTCTAATCATGTTTGTCGGCTTCTCTTGAATTTCAACCCGACATTTTTTTTTAATTTATTTATTTTTTTACATCTTGAAAGTTTGTTTAATATTCCAAAAGTTCCTCCTCAACGGATTTTGGCCTTTCACGGATTGGCATTATAACAAACACATTTTAAAAAGTTAAAGTTTGTTAGTAATGAGCAGCAGCTGCCAATAATCAAAGAATAAAGGGATAACAGGAGAGTATGTTTAATGTTCCTAAAAGAGACATTTTCTTTCTTTTCTTGCTATTTATTGATAAAAGGGAAAACATGAATAGACTTCGGTATCGTCTAACCAGAGGTGCTGCTTGTCAACAGTCAAGGCAGGCAGCTGCTTGGGGCCCTGACCAAGATCAAGATACTTTAAGCCCCGTTTCCACCAAGCGGTTGAGTTCGGTTTGTCTCGGTACGGCACACATTTTGTGGTGTTTCAAGTGACAAGTGCAAAGATCCCCAAATTACTTTCCTGTACTGTCCTACTTTTTGGTACCCTTCTGTTGGGGTGTCAAGTATATCGATCCAACCCTAAAAGGTGGAGCTAAACAATGCAGTCCGTTGATTGGTCGAAAAAAATAGTCACTTTCCATGCGACAGCGGCAAACACAACCCCGCCATGTTTAAATACACAGTCAATTCTTTTTTCAGCTGTATTTCTCCTCGCGGCACACGGCTGTTTTGAAACAAAGCTCGATTGCATTTTTGTAAAAAAGAGCCACATGCCAATGATAGTAGATGAATTGCTGGACGTCTTCTGTCGTTTTCATTTACTGTGTCGTGTTTTTCTCTAAAGTTGTTCAATTTATAAGAGGGTTAGCTGTTGGTTGTTAGCTGCTATGACGTGACGCTATGCGGCTATTGGCATCCGGCTGACACACCGCCTACTAAATAAGGCACGGTTGGCTTTGGAAACAAACAGGATCAGGCTGTACCAAACCAATCTGCACCAAACTGTACTGATCCATACAGAACCGCTTTGTGGAATTGGGGCTTTATTGTCCCCAGTAGGGGGCCCCAGAGCGCAAAAAAATCTAGACTAAGGCAGCAACCCATTATGTGCAAATTTTGCAATGACAGTAGTAAACCTCCCTCAAAGAGCCCCATCTTTTTTTATTTTATTTAACCTTTATTTAACCAGGTAATTAACCCATTGAGATCAAGCTCTCTTTCAGAAGGGTGAACTGCCCAAGATTGCAACAGCACATGTCATAGCATGCCCCCCCGCTCTTTTGGCAATTACCTTAAACATGTGGTTTGTGACATTATTAGCATTCTGGTGCCCTGATTCAGCATTATACCTTTATTAGTTTAGAGTCCCAACAAAGTTACAAAGAAAAAATTACTGCATTTGCTGAGGCGTCAACATGATGGCTATAGAAAAACAAGGCAGCCCCAAACTGGACACTAATGGGCTGTAAGTGGATTCATGCTCAAGAATGTCCTTTGGCTTCTGCAGCAACACAAATTATTCAAAGTAGCAGTTTTATTATATGAATAATGCTGCACCTCTAATCATCACTTTAAATGTCTTTGTACCTTTTGTCTCTGAACGTTTTGTGGTAACAACTATGATCAATTCCTCTTTATAAATGCACAAAGCTCATTACTGGGGATGTCAACAATGCCACAGTTTTTTTTTTTCAAACACATGAATCCATTTCACCATAATTGCTGTTGAATTATTTGCAGTGTAGACATTAGCAAATGAAAGTATGAATATCCATTAACTATCCACACAGGCTAAGTCCAATGTGGAAAGCCAACTGACAGGATGATTTAGATAAATGCTTTCATGCATTAGGAATTCTGCTTTTAATTGTCGGTTTCAGTCTTTGGGATACATCTGTGTCACAGGGAGATAATTGGATATCACACAGTACATGTAAAAATACAAGTCTCTCGGAATATAATTGTGGATGGTATTGTACTTTAAAGTATGATGGTTATTATAACAAGTATTTATATTATAATTTATGCCTGTACCAAATACGAAACATTATCATAAATCCAGCTCCACACCTGCCGTGTTGAGGTTGTATAATACAGATTTCTACATATAAAAACTGTCGTTCCCATCCTGTGAAATAAGCACTTCCTTTGAAATGTTCTCACCACTGGATCACGCTACAACACCGGCTATGTATAGAGAACCAATGGAAGAATGATCGCTTTTTGGTTGCAGCATCTGCAGAGCCTGATAAGCTTAGTCTAGGTGGTGTTAGTGAATCAAGACCCTTGACTATCTCCACAAGCCCTGTTGCAGTGTACTGCCCCTCGATGTGCACCTGGATAAGCTCCGGCCTGCGCATCATTTACGGCTTTCATGAGGGGATAACCAAAAGGATAAAGAAAGAAAATCAGTTATGATACATGTTCCACGGGTCACCACACCCCGCCTGTGAGACCACAGACCTCCCTACCTACCACCTCCATTCGGCTGTGTTGTATCCTGCTTTGAAATGTGGCATACATTCAGAGTCTCTGGGCTCTGCGGCTGCAGCATGCCCCCTGGCAGGTGTGATGATAGTACAGTGTAAGAAGGGATTTTCAGAGACCTCAGATGCTAGTTTGTTGACAACATGACAACATGGGGATTGTGCTAAGGGAGTGAAGCACCGACAGCCTAGGGCTCAAATATGACTAACCCGCTCGTGTTTGCTGCTCAGACTGGAGCATGAAATCTGTGTCGGAATAACGTTTTGAGTGATGCTAAATGTGACCCATAGCTCTGCACCTTTTCATCATTCATTGCACGAAAAGGAGAACTTGCCTGGATGAATAAAGTTTTAAGCATTGTTGTGGTTTTTCTTTTTTTATTAAGCAAAAACCACCATGAAGATTTTTACACTCAAATGTCCAATTTAAAAAATGTCAGTGCTAAACACAGCTGTAGTGTGTTAAAATATTAAATCATGTTTAATATTTTAAATTTTAAAGTTGGTTCTCAGTGATGCACTTACAAAAACAAATGGCTAAAAATAAAGCTCATGAGCATTTCAGCACTGCCCCATCAATGTCTGGTTCAATAAACAACAACATTGTTTCAATAAATATTAAACTCGTCGTTGTATTTGTTTCTGAAATGGATGATAAAAGGCTGTAAACGGGGCAGCTGTTGGTATTGTCGGCTGTCTCTCAACCGGATGGTTGGGGGTTCGATCCCAGGCTCATGTAGCCACATGTCTGATGTGTCCTTGGGTCAAACACTTAACCTCAAATTGGTTCTTCTTCTTCTTCTTCTTCTTCTTCTTCTTCATCTTCATCTTCATCTTCATGTGCATGACTGAATTATATCATACTGGTGGTTGCTCTACATAGCAGCCTCTGCCATCACTCTGTGAATTGGTAGTTGACCTCTGACCTGCGGTTTAAAAGTCCTTTAAGTTGTACGCAGACTAGAAAAGCACTGTACAAGCTCAAGTCCATTTACCATTTAACATACATTTTTGCATCCAATACGAAAGTATTACTTAGCTTGAATTTCCAACATTTGTAGAAAGATTTGAAGAATTGTATGACAGATTAAAAAAAAAAAATACAAACCAGTGAAGACCCATTGTACCTCAAATTAAGACTGACAACTAACTGCAACAATTTAATAAAAAGGACTTTTCTGAATATCTCCCTGCATGCTGCCAATTCGTCTATGTTTTGACCACAGTTGAACATTTGCAGGATGCTTAAAATTATGAACTGTCAGTGTTCAGAATCAGAAATACAGTTTTAATCCTCGGGCGAAAAGACAGTACAGAAGTAGGAATTATAGAAATAATTCAGACTGTAAAAATAAAACAGAATAGAGACAATCAAAACAATTAAGTACCAGATATGACTGTATAAGCACAAGTGACTTAGATATAACATAAAACAATATTTACAGTTTAGTGTCCTCATAATATCCTAATAAACCTAAAAAAAAAAACCCAACATAAATCTATGCTGAACAAGAGCCCAACATTTGTTCAAGATGAACCAGTGGTAAAAAAAAGAAAAGAAAGAAAAACAGAACAGCCACTGAATTCCTATTTTACTTTGGCCTGCAGGTTACACCTGACATTTATAAAGGTTGAGCTGAATGTGACACCTCGGAACAAGTTAAGAGAGAGACCTAAAAGTCAAACACGGGCTTTTCTTCTCACTTGAAAAAGTGAAAAACAGATAAAGCTTTCCTCAATTTTTATGTGTTGTTTCCATCACTCCAAAACAGGTTCAAGTAAGTTTTATCGCCGATCTCTATTGTGATGTTCTTTGAAGTCTTTGCAAGATGGAAAAGTTTGTATCTCAGAAAATAAGAAGATAAATTTGAAGCATGAGGGGAAATTGGAGAAAAACAACAGAGCAGCTCTGCTTCATACTGCAGGTATTTCAAACACAAGCACACCGGTAAGGTTATCAGGTTACTGCGCATATTGCTGTTAGCAATTTGGTTTCCCTTTATCCAGGCATATTGTTTTTTTTTAGAAATCAATAAATTTTTGATGGAGTTGCTCCATTTATTTCTGGCAATGAGCTGAATAACAATGCTATTACCTGCCATAAACGGACACATTTACAGGGATCAGCACGTGCACAAACTCAGGGAGCAATTTCTCCACAACACAAAAATACTTCACAGTGTGTGTTTGTGTGCAGAGGCGTGGGCGTGTGCATTTGTGAGCTAATGGGAAGCTAAATCATGCTGCCTCGTCTTCATCACTGCCCTGAATTACCAAGATTGCATTTTCAGAGCAGCTTTCCTCCCTCCGATGAGACTCTTTGGCTGCACTGTCTGGTGCAATCTTCTGCTTTTATAACTCCCCTGTAGACATACCAGGTAAACATTTGGCACATGTGTTTGTTTATTTCTTTCTTTTCAGAGGTGTGCTTTGTTGACAAAACGGCTCAAGCATCTGCTCTAAAAAAGAACATAGCCCCACTATTAAAGACTTAGCAGATGTTATTAGTGTTTCATCACAAAGGCAGGAATGAATATTCATCTGCATATTTTTACAGATATTAATAAATTACAGCAGCAGCCAACAAAAGCGTTATTTGAAGTAATTAGTCGAACAGTGAACAGCATTAATGGTCTTGCTTTGGTAAACTTGGTGGGATAAAAATCCCTCCGAATGCTGTCACCAATCACAATTTTTCTTGTCTCTTTGCTGCAAAAAATTGAAATAAACTGAAAAATAAAAAAAACTGTTATTTGGAATGTCAATGTCAGCGTTATTTATAGAGCACATTTAAAACAGGGAGTAGCCAACCAAAGCGCTTTACAGTAAAAGACAGAGTTAGTTACAGAGAACCAGTGACTTGTATACTGCCAAAAGCCAAGGTAAACAGGTGTGTTTTCAGCTGTGTTTTAAAAGTTGAGAGGCAGTTCGCAGTGCGCACAGTCAAGGGAGAGGAGTTCCACAGAGTGGGGGCTGCAACTGCGAACGCTCTATCTCCTCTAGATTTTTAAAAGGATCGAAAAACTCCCAAGATCATCTGATTAGCTGACCTCAGGGCTCTGCATGGCTCGTGCCACAATGAGGTCAGACCGGTATTCCGAGGCCAGCCCATTTAGAGATTTATAAACAAATGAAAGAATCTTAAAATGAATCCTGTACCTAACCGGAAGCCAGTGAAGTGAAGAAAGCCCCGGAGTTATGTGCTCACGCATCTTTGTCCCAGTTAGGAGACACTGCTGCTGCATTCTGGACCAGCTGCAGGCGGGTTTAGCTCTGACTGGCCAATGCCGACGTACAAGGAATTACAGTAATCTAAACGAGACGTAATGAAGTAAGGGTTTAACTTTAGCTAGAAGCCTCAGTTGAAAGAAGATATAAACTTTACCACAGAGCTGACCTGTTTGCCCAGTTTAAAAGCACCATCAATAATCACACCAAGATTCCTGGCATGGGGCCCTATGTAAGCCAAGGGAGTTGGCAAGGACCTGAGTCAGATCAGGGCAACCGAACAGAATAACTGTAAACTACATTTGGTGTGTACTTTTTCTAATGCAACACACATCCAAAGTAAATCATCAGATTTGTGTTACCTGATCCAATAAAAGAGGGTTCCTTGCTGGTTTGTCTTGCACCATAGCTCCTTTCTTCAGCATGCGAGAAGTTTTCCCTGTGAAGGTGTAAAGAGCTCTTGTTAGGAGGCTAGACGTGAGGAACATGGATCCAGAAATAACATCTGTATCGGATGCTAAATTGTGGTGTGGCTAATGATAATGTGACAGTGTTCGTGACGGGACTGTTGTAAGGCTTGGTTGAATTTCTTTCGATGAAGTGGATGTTATGTCTACATCAGCCCACACTGATGTGTTGGACTGTTTGAGGGTGTAATCCTTGCTGGCTGCTTTGTAAGCTCAAAGCTTTTCTAGCCTTGTTTAGTCAGTGTGCAGCCACACATGTAAGCGATCTCACTCTCATTGCCATCATCTGTTGTTTTTAGCTTTTCTGAGAAAGCTTGCCAAAGCTTTTTTTGATATCCGCATTTCTTACGCTACATTTCAATCACACAGGCAATATCTGTGGCTTGTGAACATTTGTTATAGTGTCAAAGCATCGTGATGTTGCTTCGTTGTCTTCTGTTTTGTGTTTTGTTGTGCAAGATATCCCTTTACAGTTCAACGTAAACCTTCCAAAACAATATTTACATTTTAGAAGACCTACGTATTTTTATTACAACATGTTTTTAGGGTTTTGAGACTTCACTGCTTCTGTGATTTAATTTGATCGCAATCGATCCTGACAACATTTGAGTTGATTCGATATCATGATGCATCGATTGGTTTGCGTCCTCAATTTTCCATAATAGTGCACATGGCCGGGGCGCCGATAGCTCAGCGGCAGCGACTGCGCGCGTACCATGTTGCGAGGCCTTGCTCCTCGCGCGGGCGGCCCGGGTTCGCGTCCGGCCTGTGGCCACTTTCCCGCATGTCTCTCCCCACTCTCTCCCCCTTTCCGACTCTATCTGTCCTATCAATAAAGGCAAAAAAAGGCCAAAAATAATAGTGCACATGGCCTCTTTTTCATCAGTGAAGACAAGCATTCAGATTGACACATTGATTATTGATTATTTAGAAAGTGCTTTAAAAACTAATGTTATCGCAAATGTCTTGAAAATCGTAAACCAAAATAAATAAATGATACAATAGGTACATTGGCAGCTGGAAAATCTACAAACAAAAATGGATTATGTTTTGTCACTGCTTGGATCAATGTGGTCAACGTTTTTAAACCAGCCCTAATATTGACATTAACTTTTATACGACTCCAGTTTGAAATACTTTTTAATCATCTTCCAACACCACACACATTAACAAAGTGATGCCATCCCATCACTCGTTGACCAGTAATCATTATTTCCTGTTATTATCGTAACATAATTACAGCTTTCCAAACCATCATTTTTGATTCATCGTTCTTTCTTCATGTGAACCATTGGTGCATGTCTTTTTCTTAAAGCATTCTCTCCATTGCACTTGTTGTTTTAAGGAGCCGCCATAAAATCCATTTCATGATGATTGTTTTGAAAAGAAATAATAGCTTGAAGTAAAAAAAAATTAAATTAGAGTTGCACTAATTTGTTTGGAGTGGGCATGCTCATAACTACTTGATCGAAGCTGTTTGTTGTTACATTTTAATTTAATTGTGCCGCTGGATTGATTAAAAAATACACAGTGGTAATGAGTAGACCGTTAGTGATAAAACTAATTGGTTGATATATTGTAAGGCATAACACGTTGAAAACAATGTTTTATCCATACATAGTCTTAATAAGTGACATTTAAGGATACGTTGAATAAAAATAGATTCTCCCCTCAAGGATTCGTAATGCACGAGGTGCTGATTTGAACTGATTTTAAAGGCTTAATAAGCTTGTAAACAGCAACACTAGTAACCTGCATAAAGTGATGCAATCATTTCTACAGCTCTGCAACACCTGAAAATAATCACCACGACTCCTCCCGTCTTTTTCTGGTTCTCGATAGTAAAAAAAAAAAAAAAAAAACACGTCGCACTGCGTCGTCCTTCTGTCCTTACAATTGCGTCTGATCAGGGCAGATTGGAAGAATTCATGTTGCCATGATAAACATGTAAATACATGCAAATTTCTCAGGCACCGCTGTTACGCTTAAGATTTTCAGTCCACATTTGCTCTGCAGTAATGGATTTTGACCCTGGCGCCTCAGCGGGTGAATCAGGAAGCCTCTGTAAGGAGTCCTGGTGCAGATCTGATGAAACTAGAGATGGGGGGCCCGGGGTAGGGGTACCACGAGCTTCTTTGATCTCAATCTACTTGAATGAGGGATGGCATAAATTGCCGCATCCACTATCAGCAGTGAAAATCAAATGAGATCTACAAAGCATGGGGCCTAGTTCAACTGATATGTGCTCTAACTATTGGCAAGGTCCAGTGAGATATCATTAACGTGGTTGTAGTAGGAAGGGACAGATAAGACTGACAGATACGCTGCAGAAATAAGATAGCTGATTGTTTAGGTCCCTCTAATACTTTGTTCTTTTATTTTGTCTTTTTCAACTGTCTCGCTCTTTCGCTCTCTGCAGGGTGACAATGGGAGATGTATGTGCGTGTAGATATTTCACAGGAAGTAAGTGGCGGATAAAAAATAACATTAACAAGCAGGCGGTGTGCTTTGTAGGTCAGCAAGTTTGGCAGCGAGTTTAACTACATCACTGTCAAACACTTTTAAGATTGTTGGCTGATACACTTTGTAGCCTGAAGCGAGTGTTCCCAGCTATAGATGTATTATTTTCAGAGCAAACAATGATTTTCCTATGAGAAATACTCAATGTGGGCTGCCAAGAAAACTCTCCTTTTTTTCAGCAAAAGATGCAGCACAATCAATCTCAGCCATTGCCTTCCCCTGATGATGAGCTCACAATCCCTCTCGCTAAAATTTTGTTTGGGATTTTCCGCCTACCCGTGCATACACTGCGCATCAATAAGACGATGGAACAAACAGTACAAACTTTACAATTGTGAGGGAGTGTTTTTGTTGTTTTTTTTCAAGGAAAAAAAACATCTCTGGAGATTTCTTAAACATTTAAAGGAATCTCTTGATGATGAAAGGGATGACTCGAGTTCATTGTTTTATCGTGTTGTTCGAGGTGACGTGACTGCTGGAATCATGACATGAAGGCTGTGAAGAGGGATTGACGATATTATTTAGCAACTGGCCCTGGAGCTTCCAATCCCCCACATTTAGCCGGTTTAAATTTGAGTTTAAAAAGCGGAATTCCGTTTGAAATTGGGTTCATATAGCAACACGACAATGAGCCCAAGCATACATCAAAGCTGTGCAGAGACTATTTGACCAAGCGAAAGCAATCTGGAGTAATGGAAATGATGGACTGGAATTGAACGCATTTAGGATTTAATAAAGTAAAAAATGAATCACTCAAAAGTGTCATCTATAGCAAGTCTGTGGGAACAGCTAGAAACTATTGAAACTTAAAAGACAGTGTTGAAAAGTACATCAACACAATACCAGCAAGAATACAAGGACAAAGGAGGCCATTATGTGTGAAAAGGGACTATTTAGTTGTGTGAGGTTGTCATGTATATATGTATATATGTGTATGTGTGTATATATGTATATATATATATATATATATATATGTGTGTGTGTGTGTATGTATATATGTATACATATATACAAAAAAAAAACCTAGGGCTGCTACATTGAAGAAACTGTTGGGCGAAACTAGCACCCCTAAAAATCAGTGTTGACTTTTCATAGACGATGCCTTTTCATCAGTTTCATTGAGTTAATTTAACTGCAAATACTGCTGAGCAGATGTTTCCTGTATTTTAAGCTTTAGCATGTCATTATCTCATTACAGCCACCCCCGCTCGGAGCAGGAGAACAGGGTCTTGATGTGGTTTAAACAATACATTTAGGAACAAAATGAACAATGAATCTGTTTCAGCAAACAGCAGATCACATACACAGTGTCTGTACCTGCATTGAAATTCCAGCCCTGTAAAAAGACACACAAACACAGGGTGAAAAGATAACAAGCTAGCGGGTAATCTCTCTCTAAATGTGTGTAAGGCAGGTGTTTTCTCTACTAACAAAGATGAGGACAACACAGCAAGATCAAAACATATTGCTCCATAAATTCTACCATGTCTTTCTGCATTCAGAGTGTCCCTAAAGCTAAAAATGTAATAAATAAATAAAAACAAAAAAAAACCCTAGTACAGATGTTTTCAATTTAATCCTTGAGTCAGTATTGTCACAGACAAAGGCTGTGTTTGTTTGTTTTTTTTTGTTTTTTTTTTCAGGTTTGGTCTATCAACATTAACTTTATGTGGTTAAAGGATAACGCATTGTAGCATCTGGAAACAATCAGAGAAAAGTTCCTCTGAGAAGTCACCCCAACCTTTAAGAAAGGGCAGTGAATAAATGAATGGGATGTTAAGTGAAGTGGCTTTAAATCGTTTCTATCAGAAGATACAGGGCCACTGAGGGGACAAAATGGAGTGCATTGTTTTCAGTGGGTGACACCTTAATCTGCAGCAACCACAAATCTTCTTTTCTGGGAGGAATATAGGGCTCCTTTTCACTCAGCTTTTCTTTCTTGCTATTCACCAGGAGGCATTTCAGAGTCTCTCTGCTGTCTAGACTGGATGTAACATCTTTTGATCAGAAGAAAAAGGCGAAAAAAGACAGGATACCAACATTTCTGTGACCCATTTAAATCCTGAATTAGTTGCATAAATTCCGTGGAGAATTTTTCGGAGACTCTCTGGCCGATAACACAGAAGTTAGAGAAATAAATGTTTTTTTAAGCATTTAAGGATCGAACTGTGTTTTTTAAAACAAAAGAATCAAAGGGCTCATTCCTCTTGTTTTATCACATCATTTAACACAATAAAAACAGGCCTTAAATACGGCTGCTTGTTATCCAAAATGTTAGTCTTCACTGAAGTCAGTATATTCCTGAAAGCAAATATGAGAGGATGATTTTTCTTTAAAAAAAAAAAGAAAAGAAAAAAGGCCTGCATCATTCTATAAATATGCAGTTCCCTAACACTCACTCTGTAATGAGAAAAAAATGTTGATTTTAGAAAAAAAAAAATAACTCCAACAAATTAAATTTAAGCATTTCCTCTTTGCCGTACACAATCTGCACCCTGAAAGCAAAGTTGAGTTTCTTTGTTTCGTTTTGTTGATGCCGACAGCTTTAAAATGCAGGTCGTCTCCCTGCAGACGACATCTGAAAGGGAGCCCATATGATCCCGTCTCCACTGATTACCTGCTGCGTTGTTCAGCGATTACTTTGGCTAATAATTTGATTGAAAAGAAGAATATCTGCAGCAGAGTCTTCTCAATCCATCCTGATGGAGATATCAACACAGCGGTCGGGTTTTACACCCCTTGCAGCTCCTATCAGGGCTTATTTGCACATTGTTTATGAAGCTGTTAACTGATTCGACAGGAGGCAAGAGTCTTTGTGTGTTTGTGTGCAAGCGGTGTGTACAATTATGCTGGAGTGTTACAGTGACTGGCTATGGCAGCACAGGATTAAATATCCATTGTTGATTACATATTCGTCAATTTTTTGGAAGGTTCTCGCTGTTCGGATTTAACAAAGCGTTCAGGCAACAATTGGCAAAGAGCATGGTAATAAAATGTTGACAATTACTTGAATGATACACTTTCACTATAGAGAATAACAGGCTTGTAATTGTTCCGCATGCACATTTAAACAGTTGTTTCATGCATAACATTAGGATAGTTGTTTTCAGTATTGGCAAATGAGCATTGATGATTCAAGGGATATTTTTTGGGAAAATTATTTGAATAATTACAGAAGGGAAATTGCAGGTTGAAGTTGCATAAATTGTCCAATCACAGCTGTCTTCTATCTCAGCTGGGAACCTATTCAGATGTTGACTACATTTCCATTGCAGGATTTTTTATAAAAAGGGAACAAAAGGTAACAGTGCTAATTAAATGGCCACATCAAATAGTTAGTAGTGTACTTGTATTGTACTCTTTGACTTGCTGTATAAATTTGAGTATGATTGTGAACTCATTGCTTTACTCTGTTTTGATGATGGGTTTCTATTGTTCTACTATGAATAATGAGTACATTAGTCAGAAATCCCTAAATAATGTTTCTCCGTAGCTTTAACTATGATGTACTATACAGTTTTCAACCATCAGTGACTGATTTACCACAGCCTGTTTGAGCACACATTTTCTGAAAAGGAGAGCAGGCAAAAGTTCAAGTGGATGGATCTTTCTCCTAAATGGGGGATTTGTAGACAGACTTGGGACATGTTAGCAAATATGCTACCTTTAAAACAACTGTTAGCCTAGTTTCCTTACAAGACAGGATATACTTTTTTTTAATCAAAGTAATTGTTTCAGCATTGTTAAACAATGAGTGAGTGATATTTTTAAATTTACAAATTCACATCCCTTGTAGTACAACATGGAGAAACAGTAGGTTATTGATTTATTGATAACATTATTTATTTTAGATATAATTATTTGTGGCATTTTCAGCAATTTAAGTTACTTCCAGCATGAAATAACACAGAACTATTGCTAAAACTGAAATGTTAATAGCGATTTGTAACCATGGAATCACATCTGTCACACTTATATCGATCATATTTCTTGAAGAGCATAACGGATGAATCAAGTTTCTATCACCCTCTGTATAACAGGTGTGCACCTTTAGTGCATCAAAGGAGAGTAAATCAAAGTGTTTCAGGATTTAGTAAACAAGCAGCATCAGAGTATGTTTGTAATGTGTTTGATACGTTCAGTCATCTAAGATAAAGGACTCCTGTTCCCATTCATGTACAATGAAAAGTGTCTGCCCCCTCCACTGTGCCCTGTTCCATCACAGCACATATACATGAAAGCAGCAGCTGCTTTTAGTTGAAATTAACACCTCGGCCTGATTTGATAAATACTCGTGTGCAGCATAAAGCATATGAATCTGCTCATCCAGAGGAAATATCCTAAAAAGGGTGAAGTAAGGTGACAGCTTAGCCAGCTTGTTTACCAGGCGGATGGAAATGCTGTTTTCTATTTATGCTGGGCATGACACACCAACCCCCCTGAGCAACTCAGAGTGGGAGAGGGAGGGGGCAGGGGAGACACAGTTGTTTGACAGTAATTAGTCTGTCTTAAGTAGAAGGGTGTTAGCATTAAAACTGTTTTGCTGCAGATGTTTAGCCCCCCTCTCTCTTTCTCATAGACTAGACTGCCCTTAGTTATGAGGGGAAGCCCTGACACGCACAGAATCCCTTTTGACAAATTGAGGCCATTGGGAAATAAAATTGCAGTGGTGGGTACAGAGCTATGACATGCTGCAGCGAACCGAGTGCTCGGACTGTTAACAGTTTTTTTGACCACGCTCTGAAGTCCACTCTAGTCTCTGTTCAGCGAGTCCCCTCTCCCTACTTCATCCCCCTTCCCCTCCCTCTCCCTCCCAGCCTTTGGATCTGGATTGCTGTGAGTCAAGAAGCTCCACCCGACCTGCCAGATTTTCTTTTTTCTGCAAATTGACATCAGGACTCTGCCAGGCAATATGAGGTCCAGTCTGCCAACTTTTAACTGATACCCAGCTCTACGGTAATCAACCCTGACAGCTCGTTGTGAATCAGGGAAAACGTGCATTTGAAATCATGTGTGCGTACAGTAATTATAGCTGTTAAAGCCAGCATGTGTCAAATGTGCCTCTTAGGCGATAGGGATACTTGTGAAAAGACCGTCCTTCAGTTTCTAGAAAGCTGAGACCCTGGTGGTGCTTGTGAGCGTCTGTCCCAGCTGACATGTTTTTGATCAACGATTTATAACCGTGACCCTGAAGCCTCGCTTCTCTTTGTAGGAAAAAAAAGGGTTTTTCAAATTATAATGAAGTCAAAGCAGATATTTCAAGTTTTAACACAATTTCCTTGCATTTACCATCACCAAAGTGCCAGCATATGATGGCAGACAATGACATTTTTTTCAGGTGTTCTTAGTGATGCAAGACTTTGGAATAACATGCAAAAAATAAAAAAGTCAATCTGGAACTCGAGGGAATTTACTGCCTATTACTTTCTTCTTGAGTGCTGGACAAACAAACTAACAAAAACAAAAGGTGTTAGCATCCCATGCTTGTATACCGCTGTGATTATGCTGTTTGAGTTAGAGTTCACAGTATGTCCATCCATCTATGTTCATGACGCATGGTATCACTGTGGTTGTGTGTTCCACGTTGTGCTGTAATTCAGGAAATATTTTTAAAGTATTTTTAAAACTTTTTATTTTTAAAGGGACCATGTACAATATTCAACATGAATGTTGCCATTTGATGCATTGTACCAGAGTTAGCTGAGAGCTAGTTTATATCTGTAGTCTCTCAGCAGATATTAGTCAGCAGATAGAAAGACTACCATACAGAGATGATTAGTAAATCAGCTGTTGGTGGTATAGGAAATATGGAATATGGAAAAAATACAGTTTGGAAAAAAATGTACATTAGTTGCAGCGTGATGCAAAATTCAAATGGGTGCCTTCTAGAAACACTATTACCCAGCATAAACAGGGGAATTTCAACTTGTTTGCATTGGAGTTGGTTACATGTCGCTCCTGTGTGAGCTGCAATGAGAGAGCCAGTCTTTTGGCTATAAGTAGAAGGTTATAATGAGGAAACTGGTGTGCATACGCCGAACAGTGATAGCCTGTGGGTTCTTGACAGTTTGATGTTGTCTTGAGTCAGGTGAAAAGGGATGGTTCTAGGGCACGGCAGCTGGGAATAAAAAAAAGAAAGAGAAGAAAAGGAAAAATAGAGGGGTGTTGATTAGGAAAGGATCAGGGTAGTGCAGAGCTCTTGCTAGGGGCCGAAGAGTCTTCTTACAGGGGATTTGACACTTTGCACCCACATCTGCTTAGAGACCTTCATGCCATGATTGGCGAGAGGAAAAAAAATGGTCTCACTCAATAACAAAACCCTGACTACCCTTTTATAACCAGGATTTCTGCATGTAAGACAGACAACATATGTGAGGTTTATTTCATGAAGCATCATGGAACAAAAAAGGCTGCAGTGTTGTAAATTGAAAATAAATTCCTGAAGGACCACTGTAAAATCGTCCTTTTCATAAATGGATATTATCAATTTTCCAGCAAATTATTTAAAAAAAAGCAGTACTGTGACCACCCTGATCCTGGTCTTGCTTCATGAGCAGTGCTTTGTTACATGCAGGGTTTTATTGGTTGCAATGGGGGGTGTTGGTGATCACACAGCTGCTGTAAGCCAAGATTGTCTTATGGTGTTATGTGTTTGTGTCAAATTGAATTCTAGTCCTGTAATATTGATTGTGTGTGGTGCTTAAGATCACTGGCAGATGGCCAACAGCCCATAATTCTGTCTCATATTGAGACAAGGACTGTGTGTGTTTACTCCATTATTTGTCCATTGGAAACATCGTAGGGGGTTGGTTGTGGGCACGATTATAGCCAAAGCTTATAATGCCAGGCACGCCTGATGATAAAGTAAGGTCATTTTATGGTTTTATTTAATAAATGTCTTACATATTGCTCCTGTGGAAAAAGTACATATTAACCATTTACATGTTTATTCTAAGCAAAAATATAATTTCTATATTGGCTCCTTTTGCCCCTCAGTTTACCTTACTCCTTTATTATTTTTCATCTAAACTCACGCTCAGGGATGAAAGACAGTTTTGTCTTATTGCTGCATTACACATTGTTGAATTTCCTGCTTTGCAGGGCGGCTCGACATGAATCCGTCTTGCAATTTCTGTTCTCCAGATGGGGTTACCTGCTTCTCTGAAAGAGACGTTTTGTGAGACTCTGCCAGAACCGGATGTCATGTATTAGAGCAAAGCATTTAGCAAAGTTATACGACATGCACATACCAAAAGCTCTTTCATGGACATGCGCACCCTGACAGCTCTTTCAAGGACAAGTCTGCAGAAGCACACCTAATTTGAGGCCTGTGCCTTCAGAAGAGAGCAAATCTTTCTGTATCATAGAGACCATCCAAACATGTTTGAAGAGAGAGAGAGACCATTGGCTAATGAGCTGATTCCGACTGCTAAGGCATCTGTTGCTGCAACTATGGAATTACCTTGAACGGCATGTAAGCTCCCAGACACCTCGCTCTATTTTGCCTTTTGGGGCCATCTCTTGCAACTTCTATGTCTTCACCTCACTACTTGTTTTGATACACCAGTCGGCTTTCCTTATATGGAGAGATGGGGGCGTGGTAGTCTGCTGATAGCAATTCGATTAGATTCTGATTTCACTCGCATATGCAAGGTGGTGAGAACAAAATTGGCCAGTGCGCAGGCGTCGTGAATCTGAAGGTGATTTTGCCTATGCAATTACTTTATGCGCCAAGCACAGAGTAAGAACTTTTCTATGCATATATTAGTAAATGAGATCCAATGTGTCTTTTTATGTCAAGATGAATTGTTCAGACAAGAAAAGGTTTCAGTCATGTTTACATGTTTTGCACAAAATTATGCAAACTTGGGAGGAATAACATATTTTCTATGAAAATAACCCTTTTGTTTGAAGAGAAGCTCGTGTGGTTGGGCATTTACATTGACAATGTAATCGGGTTTTTTTCGGGCTCAGAAAAAAGAGCTCTCAGACTTTCATGTTTATGTTAATTCTGAAGTTGGCAATTGAACGAATGATGGCTGCTGCTCTGCGTCTATGTACTGATATGATAAGACATTTTTCTACATGGCCAGAAATATGGTGATGTTCTTGGCGAGATCTCATCACACTGCTAATAACTTTATATCTGTACACACTGTTAGCTGCTGTTGACAATAGACTTGGTCTTTAGCTGTTTGCATTTCTCTTCATAGTTTGAAACTACTAAACATGAATATCCAATTTGAAATTCAGGCATGAATCACACAAATCTGCCTGACCTGCTCTGCAGTTTGAATTAAAAGCTATATTTTCTGAAAAGTAAACCTTATTTGGTGTAGCACAGATTATCTTTGGTCTAACTGTTTTCAAGACCTTTGACTTCTCTTGCAGCACCTTGTTGGGATCAATCGTTGTTCTCATACCTACCCAATGTCAGAGAATATACAAAAATAAAGGAAGAATATGACATCTTGACATTGATACAAAACAGAAAAATCTTCATGTTTGAAAATATTTAGCTGCCTAATATTTGCGCCAGTACTAAAAATGTCTTCTTAAGGCAGTAATTTATTTTAGGTAGCTAGAAAACACATACACACACACACACACACACACATTCCCACACACACACACATACACACACACACACACGCTGACAACCAATTTTACAGCCAGCCATTTCAGGCCAACATTTCATTTAGTGAAGTCAAAATAGCTGTGAGTGAAGCAGGATTCTCTGAGGACATCCTTATCATCTATTCTTTCATTTGTCCAAGGCGAGGTGTGAGACCCTGAAATTCATGGGGATTAATGTCTGCTGTGATAACTGGCCGAATGTGCCGTTAGACTTGAAGCTGCAATCCACAGGACCACTGAACCATGGCGGAACCTTGCAAACTATTTCATTATTATTATTTTTTTTTTAAAGAAATAAATAAAAAGGAAATAATGAAATAAAAAAAAGGTACATAGAAGGACAAGGACGATAAAAAGGAGAACATTTGGTCTAATTCAAAATGTTGGTCGTGTAGGTGATGTAAAAAATTGGGAAACCTTATCCTCTCTGCAAAAGCTGAGGCGCTTGATTCTTCAAAGAAGGGGTCAGGCTGCCCTCATCACTGAGAGGTGGGTTTCATTAAGTTGTCATCTTCGGCTGATGCAACGCGCTGTGTGTGTTTGTGTGTGTGGCGTCGCTCTCCAGGGTGCTGAAATTCTCCACATAAGCTCACTCGAGCTTGTAGTGGGAAAACACTGCAACACAAACAGTCCACACAATCATGTGACATCATTATTGATGTTTTTACTGTGTACAAGGTCTCTGTTAGTTCTTTAGTCCAGCTTTGTTTATTAAGGGAAGTATCAGTAAGATTATTTACTCTTTGCAAGGGAAATGAATATATTCTGATGCACACCAACATCCATAAAAAACAGACACAATAAAAGAAGGGTGTGCGATATCTCATTGAATGCTTTATTATGCAATAATACTGATACACCCATAAATCCAGAACAATAAATAACAGATGTAATTTCATATAAAAGGAAACTTTATGTCGGGCAAATTAATGCAAGAAATCATGAAAACAAACAAAAAAGTCATTACACATCTGTCAAATATTGATGAAATACATATATAGTACATCTATCTTTTTCTTGGAGAATTTCTAAAAAAACCCACTATATTTATCACCATACAGAGGCCACTATATGATACATATTGTGATGTACACTGATTTGAGATGGCCGCGTCCTACACAGAATTCACGAAAACAGCTGCTCTGTATTGTTGAGAATAACAGCATTCAGGATCCTACAACTTCAAACACTTCAATTCAAGTCCTCACAGCTCCAAGAAATAGATTGAAATAGATTGAACATACGAACATACACATATATCGCCATCTTGAATTTTTTGAGCACAGCCCTACAGGTTGTGGTCTGATCCTTAGATGCCCTACATTTAATAAAGCAAGTTATCAATTAGAGGAATATATATTATTAGAGGAAAGCAAAGAAAACAATTGCACATTTCCCCTTAAATAGGACTCTAAAGGGGTGTTGATAGCAGAATAATAGGCTAGCAGACAGGTAAATGTAAAATCCAATGAGTTAAATACCAACCAATCAAAGACAGTACTCCACACACTGATTAAGACATCACAGAGATCCATTTTGACCATAAATAAGACCTGCTTATTACTTTGTATCATTTCCAAAAAAATGCTTAAAGAAAAGTAAATCTGTGGCAGTTGAACATTTCAAGTGAGGGTCTCATTCACACTCTCTCTCTCCTCCCTCCCTCTACCTGGGCTGATCTCACCTGCATCCTGCCAGGTGCTCCACTGCATCGCAAGCTGCCGACTGACAAATCATCTTTAACACTCTCTCTTGACACACATAATCTAATGATTGCTATGTGGTTTAATTACAAATGGGGTTATTGAAAATGAGCATCTAAAGTGAAACTAGTCTGCTTTCTGGTGTCATCGTCGTTTACTTTGACCTCGACTCACAATGTCAAATATATCTGCAGCTTATGTGTCGAGGTCTTGTAAGCTGACATACAGCTATATACCAATGCTGTCCAGATGTCAGCGATGATTGTCCGACCTTTTAGTGTAACTCACAGAGGTGAATTCTAAAGCTTTCCTGAGTGATGAATCAAACAGCACTCAGTAAATGATGTCTAATGGTCTCAGGTTAGAAGCAGCAATGTGACCATACATGATAGCTCCATTAAGTGTGGGCTACAGTGTTAAATAATGGAGAAAGGCCACCTTTACTGAAACAAAGTCACTCTCCACGAACATTATAACCTTTTATCTTATGAAACATTAACTTCCAGGCAAAAAAACCCAACAACAACTTTCTTTATTGGGTGAACTGATGCTAGAAGAAGTGAAAGGGTTGCAGCTGCTTTGAGTTTCAACAACAATTTATACTCAATAAGTCTGTCGATTGTTTTTAAAGGGTTTCAAAGGTTTAAAGCTTTAGTATATGAGACCTTAAAACTTGCTTTTACGATTATTTATTGTTGAAAGAAAATATCAATAGACGTCCCAATTGATTTTTTACAGTAAGCGTATCTGTGGCAGCTCACTTTAAGGGATCCAAATGAATGAAATTGTTTTGTTTAATGAATAAAAAAACACCTAAAAAAGCCCCCACACAATTCACGATGTGATGTTTGCAGAGCTATTAATATCATATCTTCTTTTGCCTTCACTTTAATTAATATATGACAGCCATAAGAAAGAAGTGCAAGATAGAAAACAAGCCAGCAGTGAAAAAAACCCGAACAGATTATGTGTGTTGGTGAACGCCGCTAATGGAAATGATATGCTGCCTTTGGACTCTTAACAGAGGAGGAATAAATTCACGGCTGTGTTAGCGTGTGGAAAAAAGAAAATAGCGAAACGATAATTGAAGCAATTAGTGCCATTTAATTTAATTGTCCACATATTCCCATTTAATTGCCCTGCTCATCCATGTCAATGTACTGGTTCTAAGAAAAGAAATGTGTTTACAAACAGTCAATGTCCCTTGAGCCTAGTAAGAATGAATAGTAGTGGCACTGCAATGCATTTTTCATTACGATATATTAACCTCCAGCAGAGAAAGATTATACGAGAACAAGAATACCTTAGTAAAATCACACACATCAGGCAAGGCTAGTTTAATATACGTGCTGTAAGTGCTTCACGCATATTAGTATGTCTGATCCCACACATATCATATTGTGGTCGCACACACTATTATCACCCAATTTCTTTTCATTTTGAGCTGCTATGTGGACAGAACAATTTCTATCCTTGTAGGAAAAATACGTTTTTCAACATGCCTGCAAATTACACCCCTACTTTAAATAAAACAGTTTTTCTCCTCATTTGTAACCCTTGTGTGCACCCATTAAAATCGAACATGTCATAAGCTAGATTTTCCACGACCAAGAATTCCCTCGTTGTACTCTCCACTGCACAAGAATTGCAGCTCGGCTCATGAGGTGGCATTTGGCAATAAGCAGTGGATTATTCTTTGTGGAACCACGGGGCTATAACTGTGATAATACCACAGTGACATCATTTGAGGAACTGAACAGCATTATTATAACAACTCTTTGTTTCTGGGATCTCTCCACGGCTCGCGTAGACAAAGAAGAAAGCGTTGCGGCAAAGCTTCGAGGTTTGTCTGTGCTGATCATGCTGCCAAGACTGCTGATTACATCCACGATAATCAATGCCACCCTGTTAATAGAAAAGAGAGAAATGAAAAATGAAAATTCACCCCATCTAAGAGGTTTTTACCCTTAAAACACTCACCGAGCAGATGATGAGATGAGAGATTTTACCTGTCAGGCCCTGCAATTACATTTTTAAGCCGCAGTAAATCAGGCATGTCCATGATTGTGGTTAGCCGCTACCTATTGGAAAGAGATCAGGATGAAATATTGGTATTGCTTCTCTGGGGCCGAGAAGATGCTTGTTTCAGCATGTTGTGCATGTCACCCTTCTCCACCACAGCCCCAATTAATGCTGCCTTGACAAATCTCCCTGAGAGTGGGACTCATATTTTCCAACGCTTGAAGGGCGTTCACTCACCCTGGCCCTCACATTGACCCAGCTCCGGCTCACATTTATTACCTATTCACATGGCGTGACACATGTAATCCACTCTGTATTCACAGACTGACCCCAGGATGTCATAAATCTTCACTCCGCACGCCATCTGTCACTCGTTTGCCCATCAAATATATACTTATTTATATCCAATGTAAGACAGGGTTGAATAAAAAGAGTAAATATGTCCAGCAAAGCAATACTGAGGAACGCTCAACTGCTCTATCACAGTAATGTACAATAACACTTCATTTAATGGGTACATAATGTTCTAATCATTTATAATATCACTTTTTTGTGATGGTCACTAAGCTGTTCTTGGATACAAGTAAGGGGGGGCTTCAAGGAAAGTGTTTTTATCACAACTTTTCTGTTGTGTGGGATGTTGTGGATTATTTCTCTCGTAAAGCAGTAATGTTAAATCGTGTGTAAAGAGTGTTTAAACTGCATAGACGTAAGACTTGTTTTTTTTTGAAACAGCCGACAAAGATAACATATTCTTCACTCAATGTCGGATAGATTTTTCCAAACCAACATTGACATCTCGCTTTTGCCTCTAAAATGCCTACAGACTTGAAAACATGTCTGCGTGTCTCCTCACATTTCCTGTATTTTGACAGTTTTCTTCAGAGTTTTTCACAGTTTGCTTCGTGCACATGAGTGCACCTCGAGTTCAGCCGTATCAGTGAACCTCATGAAACCTATGAGCCGTGATGATCAGCTGGCTTTTTGAGACAGTAAAGATGTTTCGTTTTTTTTATCTTTTCTTTTTCTTCACTGAAGTTATACCCTCTCCCTGTAATGTTTGGCACGCTAACCTTGGGCATGTCGCAGAACTCCGATGATTGAACCTGAAGGATGAGACAATTGTTCAAGCATAATCAAATGCAGCACGGGTACTGTATCAACAGTTTATCTCATTTGTGTACAACTCAAATGAGATAAACTGTTTTAATTAAGTCAACCAGCAGCCCACGTTGACAACAGTGCGTTTCATTTCTTCAATTGTCCAATCTGTCAGAGAGCTTCATTCACACACGCTGCACAAAGAATGTAGACGAGACTCGTGCCTCTAAAGACTTTAAATAGATCTGGTAATTATAATGTGATAACACTTCCCTTGGCATCATGCCATTCAATTACGTGTATAAGAAAATATGCATGTTATAATTGTATCATACTTCTTGATAGAGATTAAGTAAAGTAATGAAGCAAAATAGTTATTATTGAACCCCAATATAACTGTCAAGCAAACTAAGTATAAGTTTTTAATTGCGACTTTGCACTGCTTGATGTCACGCTGCACAAGTGACTATATCTTTGTTCTTTTAAATATAGTGCTGATGCATGCCAGTCTGCGAATCGTTGATGCCCCATCACAATCCCCTGAAGGTCAGAAAGGGATCATAGAGGTTTCTAAAATATTACACCCAGGCGGCTTTGGAAAGCCTAATCTCAAAGTCCCTTGAGTCCTACAGAATACTGTGTGAATTAAATTTCAGTTACATCATAACCTCGACTTGTAGAGAGTAATTGAGACTCAGACAGTGCTGTGAAAGAGATCAGATATATCTCCGTGGTTACACAGTGTAGTAACCTTTGCAGTGACCAATCACAGGGGTTAAAGAGGAATTAATAGAAGGAAGTCATGACCTGAATGCAGGCTGCCGCAAGGAGGCAGGGCTGAAAAGGAAAGCTTAAACGTGACAGCCAAACACCAGTTTCCTCCTGAAAATGATGTCGCTGCTGCACGAAAATGAAAACACAGAGCTGCCAACCACACTTTTAAACTTTCAAGGTGATACCTGATTCTTTGTATCAGCAGGAAACTGTTGCCAGGGGAACAGAATTACTTGACTGTTGATAAAGAATGTCAGGCAATCAAGAGGGAGCTGGAGGCGCTGAAGCACACTCTGATAGGGCGGCACCTCCACCTCCTCCTCCTCCTCCTCCTCCTCCTCCACCTTTCTGAAGGAGGATGTGGGAAACCTGACAGTCCATCAGCTACTTCATGGATACCGGTCAAATTCACTGTGATCAGCGCCGCACGCCTGTCATCGTCTAAATGTCTCTATCTAAGCACGACTGGCGCAGCAGAAGCGATGTAAAGCAAAGGCATTCATAATGACAGTGATTACCTGATAAAAATAGACCCTGGGAAGGTCACCTGCAAGGCAGACACAGTTTTACAGACTGAGGCTGCTAACAAATGTCAGTATGCCTCTCTCTGAAGATGTCAACTGGATAGACAGTTAAACCAAAGATCTATCGCTTGGCATTTTTCTCTTTCCCTTTCTACAGGGCTCAGGCTGTGTGGTTTCAGGGGAGGGCTTTCAGACCTGCATACAGGGACCCATTTTTATGTAACTTACAGATTTGATGCTGCTTGTTTCAAGTACGGACTCTCACTTCCACTTGTGGTCAAGTGAACAAAATCTGCCAGAGAAATATTTTTTAAAAAGGCTTTGTGATCTCGAGGCAGTTATACTCTTTAAATGTGTGATATAGTGCACCTCTGTGTCTGGATGTATTCGTGTGATTACAAAGAAATATGAATAATGTATAATATTTCTGTCATAAAGTGGCATTTATGAGGAAGAATGTGCAGTGAAAATGCACGCACATGATATGATATATTCTACGGCTATATGCAGGTGATATGATAAGATGTGGATCAAATGTAACTAGGAGGTTTTTTTATCTCAGGGTTTGTTTTGATTGTTTGCCAGTTTTTCTGATCATGTTATCAGTTTTGCCATCATTACACAGATCTACAATGTCACTGGATGGTGAATTTATTAACCATATTTTAAATAAGTAATGATTCATTTCTTTCATTTTATATTTCCAGTAAGCGGCCATTTCCTTTTGTCTATGATCTTTTTTTCATAATCAGTTGTGATGCGCATCAGTCATGAATGATCTTGCTGTACAGATGAATGATTGTGATTTAGAGCTGTTTAATCAGTGGTTCAGGCTCTTCGATGGACATAGACTTTTGTATTTGTACTGTTTGAGGAGATAATGGTTGTTTTAAAAATGATTGCACTTGGTGTTTTTTTTTTTCATTCTTGGACATGTCAGAGATATGATGGAGAAAACTAAAGGATCGATACGCGAGCATGTGATCGAGGGCGTCTTTTGTTTATTCATTGTTTCTGTGGAGGTGGACATTTTTCTCCCTATTCCACAAATGAGATCTAAAAGAAGACAGTCTTTCTGGACTTGGCCTCCCGGGAGTTTTTTAATCTGACATGGAGAACGTGTTCAAATGTCTCTCTTTGTGTAAATACAGTTTAAGTATTGGATTTTTTTTTTTGCATCATGCAGCTTTGTCTGCTTACTGCTCTCATGACAACCAAAGTGTTTAAAGGTCACATAAAAACTGTGTATAAACTCACACATTTTGAATAGCTGTGGGATTACCAATGTAAAGGTCATGCCAAAACATTCGGTCTGAACTAAGTGTGGTATAAGTTCAAATGTAACTTCATAAACTGCTCGCCTTGATGAGCCTGTCATTGACTTGGTAATACAACCATATCAAAAGTTGCCTTCTTGTTCCAGTTAACCCTTTATAGGGCACTCATTGAAATGAAAGACTTTGGGGGGAAAAAATCAACCTCAGAGTGTTATTGGGGGACAGAACAGAACTGTATTTCTGTTAAAACATTTTTCAAAAAGTTGTAATTTTATTTAGGAAAATACACATTGACAATGTTAGGTTTAAATGCCACAACAAAAGATCAGTGACATAGGGAGATCTCTTCTGATTGGCTCAGTCAGGATCGCTTCTTGACCTTACTGAAGTGCAGAAGGGTGCCCATATGTAATGTGTGCAGAAATTACCAAAAATAGGGTTAACCCTTTATTCTGGCAATAAATGAGCTGCTGAACTGCTGAACACTAAAATATATGATCAAAAGAGTCCCTTCGCATCTTTTAAAAAAAGGCTCTTTCATGAACACCTATGCGTTTAATGAGATTGATGATGACGATGATGATGGTTTTGTTTGATAATGACGATTCGAGGATGGTTTTAATGCTGATTAGAACTCTCAAGAACTGCTGGCCTGTCAACACTTGTGTCCAATCAGTCTTAAAGCTGCTCATTAACACTTACAGACGTTGTGTCCTCTTTTCTAGATCCCATCTTGTGTTGTACTTCCTCTCTGAAGTACAACGCTTTGGATAAAAACGTCTGCTAAATGAATGGTAGAATTGTAGAAAGATGAAATATGACTCTCTGAGGGGCCTCTTAAAGGTTGCAAATAAATGAACCACTACACATAGACGTGCATACAATTATGTCAAGTTGAAAGTAATGATGTGTTTAGATTCCATTACAGACCAAAAATCCAAAGAGGTTAAAATGATCATGGATGAATTAGGTTTACCATCAGTTCTTTATTAGTGGGATGTCTCCATTTATAGAAAAATATCTTTCTTTTGTGCCTTTTTTTAATGTTTAATCTGACGGTATGAAAAGTGATGAAAGCAGAGTGCACAGCTCGCTCCACACTCATCTGAATCATGCTCAGTTCATAAAACTGTAAGCAGCAAATTGGAAGTAATTATGCCCCATTTAGCACAGAATCACCTCTCTGAAGACTCTCACAAGCTCAAATGTTTGTATAACATCCTTCATCTCATTTTCCTATTTGTTTGTTTCATTGAAATTACCATTTTTAAATGATAACGTGGCGTTCAATGACTTCATTCTGCTCTCTTTTGGATGACATGAAAGCAATAGTTAAGGTAATACTGGAGAGTGAAAAAAAAGGCGCCATCTTTTTGGCGTTTCTCGGCATGAAAATTCATTGACGGTGTGATGTGGAGGCATGTTTCGAAGATTTTTGGCAGGATGATGCGGAAAACTCTGTGTGCAACAAAAGAGAGCCAATTTAGCGCTGCGGTACAATCCGCTAAATTAATATCCTTGACTAAATTACTGGTGCTCAGATTTGTATTCATGCAGAGCTTAGTCTGGATCATCTAAATAGAGGTTTATAACTTTTAGAACTACGCAGGTATAAAGTGAACAAATAGAAGCTGTAAAGTTGAACAGGGGAATGTTTTGATAGAACTGGCAATTGAACTGATCCTGTTTAGCCTATTTATTTAACGGATCTTTGTGATTTATTAGGAATATACACATACACTCATATCTTTGTGAAAACCTTCATTTGGTTAACCTGCAAAGCCTCCTCAATCAGTCAATACTAGACATAAAAGTCACGTCCAAACATGTGTGGACATGTTTTGATTCCTGAAGATTTCATATTCAAACCAAGCTTTAGAAATCCTCCACTCCTCTGAGAAAGCTTTCTATCAGATTTTTCATTGAGCTTTGCTGCAGGGTTTCAGTCCGTTCATCCTTCAGAGCATTGACATAAGGCCTGGCCTCACAGTCGGTAGTTGGGTTCATCCTGAAGATGGTGGATACAGGGTAAGGTTCGGGTCAAGTTCCACAACATCAAACAGACTATTGTGACCTTCCAACCTTGCTTCATACACAGGGCACATGCTTACACAACAATTGTGAAATGGAGGAAAAATATTTCTTTATTCACAGCTTCTCGCAAGAATGTACTAAACGCAGAAATGAAAATTAATATCCAGTAGTTTATTACATCTGAATCAGCTAAAATCCTTGTGTCCTGATTCTGTTTTTCTTGTGAATGCAGACAAAACAACCTCAACACCAAATCTAACATCCGGTAAATAATGAAATGCCAATGACCTGACGGCAAAGTAGACTTGCAAGAAGAGAAAACAGCTTAGACTAGGGGCCATGAATGACTTCTTTATCTGCAAACCAAGGGCACATAAATGTCAGCCTGCAAGTAGCAACATATTTGCTGTTTAATTTCAACAAGTAAGCTCAGTTGAGTATGAATTGAATAAGTGTGTCTTTACTTTTAAATTCACTAGCTTTTAAATTCACAAGCACAAAATGCACCGCTTATATTAGCAGATTTGATCTGGATTTGATTTGGCGATATGAGCCTGTCAGGTACTGAGCACTGCATGCAGCAGGTGCCTGTTTGAATACCTGATGGTCAGTGGTGGCAGAGGCCCTCCTAGAAGTGTGATGGCCAGACCCAGGTGCCACAGGTGATTCTAAACTGTGATTGGGTTTTAGTAAGACTTGTGTTTGTACCAAGTATTTGTTCTTGTTTCACATATTAATGTATATGTTCATTTGTTGGGTCATTAAATTGTAATGTGCATTTGTTTTACAAGACCGATAATAGAAAAATAATTCACCCTGTCTTACTTGCAATGAACTAACTGGCAATGTGTGGGACCAGAACGTTGCCAATTAATCGTTTTTCGTAGGTTAGACTGTGCAGTGGATTTGCATATTCATTATTCAGTAAATTGTGACTTTGAACATACATCTTTTTGTGTCATTAAAATATTAAGCCAATCTTTCAATTATCTTGTGTTATAAAGCAGATCTGATTGGTAAAGTTAGAAAGGGTTAATAATGTATATAATTTCTTTCTGAGTTTTCGCTTTGATTGGAACAACTCACCCATGACAAAGAGCTAGATAAACACCACTTAAGACTACTTTTTTTGGAAAAAAAATCCAA
This sequence comes from Symphodus melops, assembly GCF_947650265.1. NCBI lineage: Eukaryota > Metazoa > Chordata > Actinopteri > Labriformes > Labridae > Symphodus > Symphodus melops. The sequence goes on from NC_136700.1 coordinate 8,105,168, forward strand.
GATTCAATTTCATAACATTTCATTATTTTATGGACTTTTCTATGAAATGTCTGGTGTTTGGAAGAAACCCTTGTCAAATCCAGTTTACGCTTAAACATATGCTGTCATAATGTTGTCCATCAGCATGGGTGCATTGTTTGTAGTGTAGTATTTACATTAAGATCTGTTTTCTACATTTAGCATATGAATAGGCAGAACTTTTTACCTTGATGTTGGTTTTTGTTTTACTTACAATTGCTCCCATTTACTCCCAACAAAGCTGCATTCATCAAGGGGCCAAATAAAAGATTATCCTTCCTGGATAAAGGGCTTCTAATATGTTTATTTAGCCAAGATAGCATCCATATTTCTATACTCAATTGTTTTTCTGCTGATGTAAATAAAGCTTCATTTACAAATTTCACTTACTTAATCCACCTGGTCGATCACAAGCCAACTGAATTTCCGCCTTTGGGGATCAATAAAGTTTATCCTTATACATTTATTTCTGTTTGGACTGTAGGCTGTGACAGATACATCATTCAATTAAAATTAATGTCCCTTCTATGAGAAATATAGACAGATGTGTTGATCCCACAGCACTAAGCAACACTAACCTTTTTGTAATGATTTTAAATTTAATCTCATTTTTGCGCCTTTGTCCTACAGTAAGAATTCCATCTTTCCACTCATATGAATTGAAAAAACAAGCTGTCAAAACACTGTGCGTTGAAAGGCTCAGTTGTTCAGGATCTCTCTATGATTCTTCTGCTGCAAATGTCGAATTCACTGAAGTGTTGCCTGAAAACATGACACATTGGTCTTTGCGATTCAATTTTTTGAAAGTTGTGTCTCAGTTCTCACACACGTTAAAACAAATATTGACTTTAAAAATCATTAATCATGGTAAATGTCATTTTAAAAAGGAACCTGTTCCATTACAAGATTACTAAAATTAAAATTAATGTTTACGTTACTGTGTTACCAACGTTAGAATACTTTCACATGAACAAACGTTTAAGCCCAATTTAACCCATGCTGGTTAAATGGTCCGGAGTGCACAGAGCTGACTGTACGTCTGTCATTAATCGTATGGACTCCGCTGTCATTGCATGGCTTCTCTTACAGTCCAACATCTGTAACTCCACTGCCCAATAATAGGAACGTTAGATGTAATGTAACACATAACAAAAATCTAAATAATGGGAATATTTCCAAAAAGTAAAAGCTGCCCTCTTCTTCTTACCCCACCACTGATTTTCATAAACTTTGAACACTACAAGAACCTCTTTTGTAACCCTGGAACTAAACCAGGCTAGCTTAATGCCTCTGATTTACAGACTTCACACTTGATAGGCTAACCATCTCCTAGCCGTAGTTTATATTTCATAGACCAATAAAAAATTTAGTATAATTCTATTTCACTCACTCTCAATAAGAAAGAAATCTATGTTTCCCAAATGCTTAAGTGTTCTTTGTGTACTAATTTATATAGTGGTCAAGTTTTACAAGTAAAAACTACTTTGTGACAATCTGTCATCTGTCATTGAATTTTGAACATCAACATTTACATATAGAGAATACAACAGTTAAAAGTAAATCCGATAGTTGCATAACACATTTTGTTTTGTCAAGGTTATAACTTTTTTATTACTTTCTAACTTTCTAAACACTCACACACTGCTTTTTTTTAAACTGAAGAACGGAAACACTTTTAAGATTAATGGCGACTAAATGACTTCGCAACTCCATTATTCAATCAAATCTGTCATTGCTTCTTTCCCCTGTGTGCCGCTACTAAAGAAATAAAAACACATCATTTTAATCTTGGGTTGAGCACACACAGAAGTCTAAATATATGAAAGAAAATTTATATCGTTCCTGCTTTTTTTCCATTGACACCAGACCTGGCTATTCTCCAGCAACCTGTCCTAATCACTCACTAACTCGCCAAACTCTCTGACTTGTTCCACCGTGATCGTTTGAATTGAAAGTGGCTGCTGCCAGGAGCCTTCCACTTTTCAAAGACTGTCTGAACAAATTGGTTACTGATGGGATGAGCTTGTAATTGCTGCAGAATGAGATCAAAAAAAAAAGTTGCCTGACTCACTATGACTCACGCATTCATTAAACATTGAACAAAAAACTACAAGGTGGGTCACATTGGGTCATTCATGCAAATTTTTGCTCTATCTCATAGGATTGCTCAGGGAAGTTGGCGAAAAACTCGACTTAGAGGATAGTAAGCTGAACCTTTGTGCTGTTGATTAGCATGAATGAAGATCACTTACTGTTCAATACCTGAATGGAGAAAAATTATAGAATTCCAAGTACAAATAAGAGGTTTAAGTTATGATTTCATTTCAACATGTCAAGGTGGCACTAAGTTGTTTTTATGGATGAACAAGGACAGGGAGAGAGTTTAAACTCTTTCCCTCTCCTTCTGTCACTCACACAGATACTCTACAGGCATATTTGACAGCCTCTAACTCCTGTTTCCCCTTTGTGGGTTTTTTCCAATTTCAGCCTACAAACTCCCTCTTTTGTAGCTTGAAGTAAACACCTTTTGTGCAGGTACATATTCATCCCGTGGCAAGAGTTCAGAAAGAATCCCTTAGTCCTTTAAGATAAGATTCAGAATTGATGATCACTGCGCGGCGTGAGCCAGACCCTGAGCCAGTTAGTTTGCAGCGTTTGAAGCTCTCCCCTGCAGCTGTGTGGTCTAAGAGTTAAATCAAAAATCCCACTGAACAATAGAGAACAAAATGAAGTTTCACTGTGATGTGAACCTGACGTTCTTTAAATGAGTTTCTTGTTAAATAAACCTGTGCTCCAAGCTGAGAGTACTGTAGTTATGGATAAATGCTTTGTCTCGACATTCAGCACTTTAAGATACAGCGCTATGGCAATATTTTAAAATAGCTAGACAAGTAATAGTTTAGTGTGTTCAAAACAATCCTTAAAAATTGACAGTGTATCTTACTCCTCTGACAACCTCCTTGTCTGTAGGAATTGTTTGCCTATTACTAATTTTAAAAGGTACTACATTTCACACACAAGAGGACACAATGCCCAAATTACATTTATTAGCAACAAAATGTGGAAACTCTTTCAACAAATAGACCGTAAGAAGTCCAGAAGCGGACAGACAAAGCCCTCCAGAATAACACATTGAAACATTTTCTGGTCTGATGACCCTCTGGGTGAGACAAGATAATTTGTTAAGTGCTTTCAAAACACCTTAAGTTACTGGCTCAAATTTAAGACACAAAAACTGCTTGGAGGAAATAACCAGTTTTCTGCAACATTTTTGGACTATGATGGGACGTGAAAGCTTTCAGAAATGGGGATAAAAGCATATACTTTTATACTTTCTCTGCTAAATGTCAGTCATGGTGTTGCACTCATGTTGAAGTGCCAGAAATAGTTGTGTAAGTGGGTGGGATTATGATCGGTTTTGCGGAGTAACAGAGACGGTCAAAGAAAGCTCATGTAATCCCATGTTGTGTATGTGTGAAAGAGGAGGCTGCTGAAGTGTCTATCAAGTGTACATACAAGAACCATTATGTGGTTTAAGATGTACTTTGCCTGGCGTAAAATATTTCGAAAATCATCACAGATTTTGAAAATCTGTAAGACACCACACATCACAGCAAATCATCACAGATTTGTTCCCAGAGTGTGCAAAGCAAGGATATGACATTGAGGAACAGATTCCATTTATGAACTAGAGTCCTAACTCTCAGAAATGTAAATCACACAAAATCTCTCGCAGTCAAATGAAAGAGTAAACAACAAACGATGAGCAGGAAGTATTTGTATCTGGACTATACTTTTAACTGAAATGATGAAGAAAAAAACGATGGATAAAGATTTGGAGAGGGCGTGAACATGAGCTGTACATGTTATATTCAATAGAGCTGAGTAAAAACTGATCAGCTGCATTCTTTGGCCATTGTTCTTGTTCTTTAATGAGCTTTCTTGCCACTTGGCTACCACTTGTTACAGTGACAATCCACAGAGTGTGTGCTCATCTGCCTTCATGGTTCCCTAAACCAACAGGAGATGGGATCAGATTAATGGTTCGATATTGGAGCGGCACTCACGTCCTTCCGAGTAGTCAACATCACTTATAACGCACCATAAATCTGGCAAAAATAATCTTATAAATAAATCCGAAAATGGAGACTTTCCTTAGGATTATTGACAGAAGGATTCAGGCCTCGAATTGGCTCGATCATCGTGTAGAGTTTACTGTGCTTATTGTCTGGGCTATTCCTTAAATTTTTTTGGCCTATTCACTGGTTATTTTCTCATCTTTAGAATGATAAAAACATTGTGAGACATTTTAGGGCTGGTGACAAGAGCCCAGTAACATGTGGACCAAGAGATACTACATGCCACATCACTTTCTACCAAAAAAAAAGATAAAGTCACATAAACCAATCTGGGAAATAAAATGACATTTAACTTCCATTCCTACAAGTATACCTTTTGACATATATGTTAAGAGGTCTATATACAACAATTACTTTACGGTCATGATGTGCTATCTCGTCCATCATAACCAGAGTAAATAATTCAAAAGACTCGTAATGCAGTTAAACTAAAACAAGAATGAAAATCAAGTGATATTAGACACCTCTCAAGCTGTACAATCACACCCACCAATGTACACTGTGAAGGCACTAACAGGCACAAGTGTGTTTCACACATTCTACAGACAGACCTGCAGAGTTTGGCAGGTATGTTTTGCGGAAATAAGCCCAATGTTGCATCAATCGGAAAGTGAAATGTGCCTTCTTCCACTTTGATAAACTGGTAACAGTGACAACTGTTGATCATTTATCTTAGATTATTTCAACCCCAATACTTTTTTTTATAACACTAAATTAAAATATAGAAAATGTGTTGTGGATTGTATGTGTCTAGGTTTTTCGAGGCTTTTTCAAAAGAACATCAAGTACATTATAGTTTAATTGCTTAAAATATGCATAGAAATATAGAAGCGTGTATACAATTTTCTCCATGTATGTAGGAGTTGAATGAACATATTTCGCATGTAGCACCAGTTACAGACAGACAAACCAAAGGAAGATAAGAGAGAGTATTTCAACACAAGGTTATTTTCTCTTCTCTGTCTGATCTTGTCGTCCTCTCATTCAGATTGTTTTGAGCTCTGATGATTTTGGTCAGAGAGAGAACAGCCGCGGTAGCTTTATCCACAGTAGAAGCTATTGAATATTGAATGATCAGCCCCAGGGGAAATTAATCGGGTATCACAGCAAACAGTCCCCATCACAAGTCTGGTTAAAATGACAGGGGAAGGAAAGATAAAGAAAGAGAGAAGCTGAGGGCTAAAAGCGCCAAGCACATTTAGTGTTATCTATTGAAGTTGCAGAGCTGCAGGTGCCCACGGCTCCACTCCACTTCCCTGTGTCTCTCTTCCTGTGGACTCACTTGACTCTGGTGTGGAAAGAGCAACAACAGCTGTTTAACCTGAAGCACTTTTGTCCAACTGAGGGACTTATGGATAAAAGACTGTCAATGTAGAATGGAAAGAGAGTCGTCACAGTCAAACAGTGAATACTCCACATTTGCATAATAAAATGAGAAGTCTTAACTCCTCAACAGCTGCTCTGAAATGTAACATTGTGCATGTATTGCGAAGATCTTGAAAAAAAAAATCATACCCTGTGAGGGAAAAGAATGAGACTGAAACCAATTATTTGATAGTTTTCACATGTCAAGGGTTTTTTTTTTCTTTTTTTTTTCTAATGGCAGATACAGTACACAGGGAAGCCAGAAGCAGGCTGCCTCCCAGTTGGACAGCTGCACTAATGGAAACCTGCATACTCTCAATTATAGCCAAGTCCCAAATCTACTCTAAGTGCCAGGTGGAAACAAGACATTTTGTATTTACAATTGCATTTCTCTACTGAGGCATAAAAAAGAAAACATAGAGCCCAAAGGCAAACAGTGTGCCACAGGGAGCATATCACAAGAGAAATATATTAAAATCTGGTGAAATGAGTGTTGAAGCATTATCCTATGCACACAGATTGACTTTGGATGTTGTGCTTATGACTTAATTGAGCACCTCTTAGCTTAGAAAACACTATCTTATGTGAGTTAAATCACCAGTGACCAGGTTTTCTATGTAAGGATGAAGATGCACTGAATGACATATGACTCAGATTGTAAGTAAATGAGAAAATATGCATTGTGCAGAATTATAACCAATGATATCTCATGTCTGCTTCATACCAGAAGTGTAGAGAGCAAGCACTTGGTAACAATGGCAAGGAAAAATAATCTTTTTAACCTAACAGTGGTACCTCTTATCTCCTTGCTGATCTTATCCTGTACGAATGCACAGTAAATAGTTTTTTTTCTGACAAAAAAATCTCCTCCTGGATCCTTTAAAGAGGGAAGTATAAATGTAACAACTTCCCGAAATGTAACAACCACCCAAAATGTTGTAAAAATCTGACAAAACCTGGTATTAGTGAACAATATAACAAAATGCTGAGTCCAAAACGTAGTAACTTTTTGCACGGTCAGTTTTTACATTATGGGGCAGGCAAAATATTTTCCTTTTAAAAATGTAATAACTTGTTTACAAATTTCTGCAAAAAGTTACTACGTTTTGGGATCAGCATTTTGTTACAATATTGACCAGTTATTAAATTTTGGGTTTTGTTACATTTCTTAAAACATTTCGGGTCGTTGCTGCATTTCTGGCTCTAGCAAGCCTTGCTGAAGAACAGCCGTCTGCTGTGACCTTGATCTCATACAAATGGAAACATTGCATTGGTTAATACAGAGCAACACAAAATAGCGGTTGTTTTCCTTATTAACAGTTGGTTATTAACAAGTACAACATAGGTTAAAGCAACAATATGTAACTTTTTCACCTATAGTAAATGTATTTTAAACTCGATCTATGAGCACAACAGCTTTCAGCTGAGAGAATGTTGACTGTCTATGGTCTATGGTCTATGTTGATGTTATTTATAACAGATTGAGTCATAATGTGAGGCTGCATCATTACCGGTGACATCATTGTTGTCACATTTACTTGCATTACTGGGAGCGAAAAGTTGACACAAGTTATGTTTCCTGTTTGCAAACATATAGATAAATATATCCAGCTTACGTTGTCTCTAAAAAGTTTGCAACCTTATACCGATCTACAACTAGCATGTAGCCATTTAGCTACTACAGATATCATGGTAACATTTAAATACACATGCACAAACTAAAAACGGGCTCCAGACTTTTACATTTGATCAACATCTGGTAATATTTTCAGTTGACATGCTTCTTCAACTTCTCACAGCGTATGCTTCCTTGCTCTCTGCCTGTCAACAAACGCACGTTGTCTCAGAGGGGAAACTTAACCCTTTTACGACAGTGCAGTTCCAGTCAGACCTGCTCTTGGCCCCAAAGCACACCAAAACAGAGAAGTTACATATTGAGGCTTTAAAACTGTTATAAATATAAAACAGTAAACCTTGTGTTCTTAGGGCATCTATCTGAAGTAAACGACTCCCATCTCTGGTTTTTCTCATTCACACATGCTTGTTAACAAGAAAGCTACTAGCAAGCCTCCAAGCATCTCAGGTGATAAGGGTGATAGCTTGCAAAGTGGCAGAGGCAATCCAACAACTTGACTTCCACTTTTCTTTGGTCTGTGTGATGCCTTTGGTGTGCTCCTCTCTTTCAGAGCTCCGGTGTATGATGCATTTATATCACTAAATGAAATACCAAGCTTGAAAAACTATGCCTCTGCTTGGAAACTTATCAACAACCATATCCAAAGTACTCTATGTAAAAGCATAAGGACACCCAGTGATCTCTGTAGATTACATATTGCTCACCAGTGAGCTGCTCTGTCTAATAAGGTGTTGCACCATTGAACACAAGTAATGCATAAATCAGAGCCTGGCCTGCAGGTTGACTCACCCTCCGCCCTGCAGTGTTCCCCTGTGATTCTGGCGGCTTTGACATTCACCCGCCTGCCCTCATGGGTGAAGTAACAGAGCGGTTGCTCTAACCTTTACTCAACCAGTGATTTAGCCTGCCTGTCTGCACTGATAACACACTCGATCAGAGTCCGCCTGAGAAGAGGAGATGAGGACTGCTCTGTGGTGCTGCTGTGCTCAGGTGGGGGCTTTAGTCACTGCCACCCATCCACTGTGTTAACTGACATCCACCTTTTATCTCAGCCTTGGTAGCCTCTATTCCATACGCCCACTGAACCCTAACACTCATCTGTTCTATCGCACAAAACCTTGGCGTGGGGGCCTTGAAACTCACCTACATAAACTCACACAATGGCATCCTCCAGTTCAATCCAGTCACATGTCCTTTCACTGACTCTGAGGTTCAGATCACCTGTGGAGGACTTCACTGTGATTGGATGCTTTTAGATGCTTTCGTTTTTTTTGAGAACACTTCATGACTAACACAGTGTATCCTTGATACTTCTGATACATGTCAGACATCACATTTACAACAGCAACAACATTTTTAACAGTGAAGCTGAATAATTGTGTTTGCAGTGCGCAGTGTTGGATGGCACTTGTTAAGGGTAATAATGGTGCCATAGCTGAGTTTGTGATGAGCTGTATAAAGTAACTAAAGGTAGTTTTTTGAAGGAGCAGAGATTGATTTGTTTGGTTTTATTACAGATTCTGGTCTAAGTGCTTTTTTTTGCATTGCAACATAAAAAGATTAAATCCACTATACTCCACAGCCCATCTACACATATTCCAAACCATTTTTTTAGTTTTTAACTTAATAGAAATCACAACAATGCACATAGAGACCAGTCTTGGCTTAATTTGAATATTCTATACCAGCGCAATTTAGGACTAGGTAATATAGTCTAAAAATAAAATCTTGCGACTTATTTCCACCTCAAACAGGATAAAATGATCGCAAAATACAAGGCAGGACATAATTTGATTGGATCATGAGCTTCGAAAAAGCTTCTTAATTAAACTAAACATCCCTGGGTGCAGGATGAGTCATCAGACATTTGAAATGTTTACAGGAAGAGATAATACTGTTATTTTGATGTAAAAATACTTAAATAATGCTTCCTGATAATCCCCCTATTTGGCAGAAAATGACAGATAAAATAAACTTTTAATACAGGAACGCTGGATTAAAACTGGGAGCATTTATTTTTAACTTCATGGGGAGTTTAAGATTTATTTTTTCAGGCTTTTATTGCCTTCATTGAAGAGACAGGAGAGTGGATATAGTTAGAAATCAGAGAAAACTACAGAGGTCGTCTGCAATGAAAGCTAAAGCCTCTTTACATTGGGCAAGATGCGGTAACATCTAAATGGACACAATTCATGTTGATAAAAGGGCTAAAATCTCAGCTGGATACTGATTGTGAGAAATCAAAATTGTGTGAGTATTGGAATATGAATGAGAGCACAGTACAGAATTTCAATTAAAAATCTATTTTTAATACATAAGACAAGTCTTAATGTTTCATGTAAAACATTGGATATAAATATTCATTCAGCCCATGCAGTATAACTGATTCTCTTTGAATTCATTGCTTTAAAAATGGAACATTGCAAAGTCGACTCACTCAGAGCCTACTGTAAAAGTTCCTGATGACAGGGACTTTTCCGGAACAATCATCACCTAATAATGTGCCGCTGAGTGTTGTGTGTTCAGCTTCAAAAGGTGTTTTAACTTTGTGTGTGTGTGTGTGTGTGTGTGTGTGTGTGTGTGTGTTTGCCGTATTTTCACCTGCTGACAGATGCTCCCTGAATCTGTGCTGTGAGTGATTACGTTTGTCAGGATGTTGGTCTGTTTGCCGAGCACTGGAGAGTGAGATTGGGAGACGAGAATAGACAGCTGCATCGTGGTGGTGATTGCCACTTCCTCTTGTGTGATTTGAAATGAAGTTTCTCAGGGTTTAAAAAATAAAAATCAACAAGTGTACACCCACCACATGCCTGGTGTTCATCATACTGCACTGCCAATCAAATGGTATCCATCTCACATCTATATGCCATGTCTTTAGCCGCTAAACTCCTATACTGAGCCACCCATTTTCTAACCAAGATGTGACAGTGGCTCTCTCTCATCCTCCCTGTGAAGGACAAAAAAAACATCTGTGATTTTGCACAGTGGTCCAGATCAAGCATACAACATAATGCTTGTGTGCACGTGTGTCTGTGTGTACAATCAGACTCTTGCAATTGGAGTAACAAATTGTCTCCCTTGTAATCAGCCTCTCTTTGCCTGCTGTTCTCATCAAAATTCTTTTGAATGTTCTGTTGCCATGGCACCTTGAAAAATCTCAGCAGCAGATTCCCCCCCCCCCCTTCTTCCTGAGATTGCAATTCTCATTTCGCTGTCTGCTTACCTTACATAAAAAAAAACCCTTCACATCAATCTTGCACAGAATTAGTATGTAATGTAAAAATAGATTGTTTGCAGGGGGGTTGAGGGGTGATACAACAAACACTGGCAGAACCTTTCAGCTGGGCCTCTGTTGAATTAAGTCTGTTTAAACACAAACTCAGAAATGTGCAGTTTGAAATAACTCTCGACTTTTCAGAAGTAGAGGTTGAAATCTTGGTCACCTCAACCTCAGCATGCACACAGATCTGAGGGTTTAATATAAAGAGCAAATATGAAAGGTTGGTGATAGAAATGCTCGGCAGAACTTTCTATTCTCCCTCTCAAAAATATTTTCTTCAGATGTACAGGAAGGATCAAATATTCTGCCTGACTGTTTCAGTAGATAAAAGTTGACGATTGCTGCCTTATTTTTTTTAGTTAAAAAAGCAGAGGATTTCCCCGCACATCTTTACCAACTACCAAGGTGCATGCAAGAAGAGGTAGCATATTTTTAGTTTATTGTTTTACAATCCAGATTTTGATTATTTTGATCCACTTTTATCGAGGCAGCTGTTTTTCACAAATGCTTAAATCATTGTCAGTAAGTCGCTTGGTAGCAAAGGCCGTACAGTCCAAGTTATCAAGTAGTCTGCAAACAAAGCTTAGCAATTAGCAGCGGAAGAATTACAATTCACAGACTGTGACACCTATTTGACATTGTTGCAGAATCAGTATAAATGTACAAAGATTTAATTGTATAAATTCCAATCAATGAGTAATTGAGTATGACAAAAGTAGTCACATGTAGATGAGGAGCAGCTACCTGTTTCTTGCAGCTCTGTCTGTTTGTCTGCCTGACTGCATTCATACAGTCCCATAAAATGTGTTTTTATTAATAGTGATTGCACTGAATCTCAATGATCTGTGACTTGGGCAAATTATCCACAGGGGAGAAAGCTGTTTGTCAGCCTGTTGAGCTGTGTAAGAATCTGGTGAACAGTTGGTGTCCAGGGTGTGTGGGATCCTCTCTGATGTTGGGAGGCTTGTCTGTGGAGACAACTCACAAGTTGATTCCTCCCAGGTTGTGGAGTGGAGAGCCAATGATCCACTGGGCTGTCTGGACTGTTTGCTGCATGTTTTTTCGTGTTCCAATTGTGGTGCGGCTTGAGTAAACCAGACTGTGCAGGATGCGTTCTAAAGGGCAATGATAAAGGCTTCCTCCAACTTTTTCTAGTAAGTTTTTTGTGCCTCACGGTTCGGAGAAAAAAAAGCACTCCTGGGCCTTCTTAGCCAGGAATAAGGTGTTCAGGCTCCAGGTCAGGTCCGAAGACAATAGAAATTGCCAGAAACTTAAAACTCAAAATCCGATCCCCTACCTGAAGAGGTAGCAACATTTTCATTAGGCTGGTGGATCTCTGATAAGTGCCCTTACACATGAATGATGGTAGATTTATATACTCTTTTCCTCTGGTCTCTTTGAGTTGTGAGGTAATAAAGAAAGAAATGTTCAATGGCTTCAGACAACCAATGATCAACAACAAATCCAAAGAAAAAGAAACAAATTGAAACATTCAAAAGCTGAAGTACGGACACCTTTTCGATCTCTGTTGAAGTGAGGTCCACAATCACACGCTTGTAGGTACTGTTTATTACCCAATTACTACTTAGAATGAATTGTTGCTTTGGCGGCATTCAGGTTAAATATGGCTACTTTCTCAGCGGATGTTCAGTGTGGTTGACGGTTACATGTACGATGTAATGTATTTATCTGAATCAGCTTTGTTCTCATTAACATCTCCTGCCATTTTCTTACGTAAGTCACTCATCCATTGCAGCTACCTCTCTTGTTTTTAAAGCTATGGTTTGAAAATCTGACTGTAGATGTTTTCTTTTTTTATTTTTTTTTATTTAAAGCTTTATTGCTGTTTGTTACTTCCGAATGTAACAAAGAGTGTATTATTGTAAACAGAAATTTAGAGAAACATCTCAATACATATTCTTCAAAATCCAAGTTGTGAGTATATTCAAATTTTCATTCAATTTATATATGCAAATAAACACTGACATACACAGGCTGCAAGTATACAGCAAGTGAAACTGTTTAGATGGCAACCATTACAGCCCTCCAATATTGTTGAACAATCATTATTTAAGTATTGTATTTTTTTAACTCCTTTATTTATTTATTTTGTAAACTTGCTCATGGCTGTGCTTTTTTCTTTTTTGCTATTGATGCTGTTTATATTACCTATTTTACTGTTTCTTAGAGCTGCTGTAACACCCAATATTTGTTGAAGTTTACTCTAATAATGTTCACTTGCTGTCAGCAGGCATTAAGATGTGAGACGTATCTTAAATGTTCAAAGCCATCTGTCATGACCTTGAGCTCCTCCAGAGATCAAACTACTTGCTGTTCTTGAAGAACAGCAGACACAGCTTCCATGTCAAAACCCCTCATTCCAAGCCTCCATCACTGATTCATTTTTATGTGAAGCCAAAAGAGAAGTTCTCAGCAAATATCCAAGGCAAATATTCACTCCCTCAATTGTCCATATAGTGGGAAATAACATGACACATTTCTTACACTGAGGGCATGCTCATATTCATTAACTGTAAAACAACAGCTGCGATGGATGATTTCATGCCACCATGGAAAGGGAGACAGAGTGAGAGCTCCTTGCAGTGCTGAATTTTTTGAGTGCAGGAGTGCCATTTAAAGAGAGGGTGTCAAATAATATGCAGTAAGACACTTAAAAGGGGTCAAACGTACCATGGCTGCTTTCACTTTTATTGCCGTTGAGAGGGTGTCGCTTGGTGCAGGAGGAGGTGATATAAATTTCATTAGAAAGGAAAGAGAGGGGACCTTTTCCATCTTTTCCTTTCCAAAAGTCTTCACCCAAGACGAATAAATGAGGGGCCCGATATTTAAACATTTCCTCTCGCTATTTTAATACAGCACAGTGTCAGATCCTTAATTACACTCTGTTATATCATCTTGAAAGTTTTCAAGTAATAATGGCATCTAAACGGCTGTTTTAGGTGCCCCTGAATATTAGCTGTACATGTCAGAGCATTTGCAGCTTAAAAAGGTTGGCCATTTCTCTCTTTGCTCTTTTGTTGTCATCTAAAGAGCAGCAGTCATCTTTTTATAACTTCAGGCATCAAGACAAACAAACTTGTGAGTGAGATGTTCCTCACACTTTCCCAGATGGCCCATGTCTATCTTTAAGATTTGATTGAAGAGCCCTTTAAGCGACTAAGTAGCGCTTATTTTATGAAGCGATAGAACGGGCCAAGGCTGTGCGTATACTACATATGAAACATGAATGCATGACTGCACCCACTATAAGTAACTAGTAGGAGTGGAGTAATGCGGAACATCTGAGTCATTTATGCAACTCGGCAGGTAGCATGAGCATGACCTATCATTCATGCTCACAGGAAAAAGACTCCTTTTTAAGCTTTGCATCATTATCTTCTGATTATACGGACACAAAGTGGCCTGAATTAATCAAAGCTGCACATGTATATGTATGTACATATGACTCCCATACAGGCTGACCTTTGCTGAAACATAGCATCCTTCGCATGCCTGTTATTCCATTGTGTTAAAAAAAAAAAAACATGGCTGATGAGCCAATTAGAGACCCTTAAAGGGGAAATCATTTCCAGGGTGCTTTGGCATATCATGGCAACATGGAGGGTTTAAAGCACATTAAGAGGAAGTTTTACCCCATGGGAGAGAGAGAGAGAGAGAGAGAGAGAGCTAATGTTCAGGGTGATTCACAGGTATAAACAAGACCTCCTATCTGCTATAGAGGGCTGTATACATTGTAATGATACTGCCGTTCCTGAAGACAGCTCTTTTATTGTTTCTGCCACTGCGAATCCCAATTCAAAGCCCCCCCCCCCCCCACATACACACACACACACACACACACACACACACACACACACACACACACACACAGATGTGAAACTATTCAGTGACGCATTGACCTGATAAAGAATGTGTTATAGCTCCTTTGGGCCCAGCCATGGAGAAGGAATTGGACATTTTCTCCGGCTGTAATGGAAATTGACCCAAGCAGTTGGTTAAAAAGAGCGACAAGGGTGGATGTATTATATTTAAAAATAGCATGAAGGTGTGGACACATACAAAAAGCTAAATTAAGCAACCTCTGCATGTAATCTGTTCACGGTCACACACACTCTCTGAGTGTATGAGTGTTTTGGAGGTGTGTACTGGATCTGAGTGCAGACCGCCCTCCTATGTTTTGCACTTTAGAGGAATGGCAAGTTTCCTTATTAGAGCGGATGGACCACGCTGACCTAATCTGCTATTATGCTTTCAAAGACCAGTGTGCAGTAATTTCATCACTTTGGCCGAGTGAAGACAGTTAAGTCGGACAATCTCTCAATATCACACTAATCAATCACTTTTACAGTGCATTACTGCGAGAGGGAGCCTCGCCCCCGTGGAGTGCAGCCTGATATAAATAGCAGATTGCCTTCCTTCATGCCTCCTTTTTCTTTTCTTTTTTTTTCCAAATACCATCAGTATTCTCTGCATGCATACTCTGCCCTCACCCCCCTCATGAACACACATGCTCATTCAGGTCGAGCTCAGAGCGAACCACAGAAAGAAGCTTAAACTCTTGCAGAACCTTCTGCAGGCTAATAAAATTTTAGAGGATCAGCATTTGTTAAAAAGGCACAAAACTAAATTTAATGATAACTATGTGGCAGAAATCTGTTGGGTTAAGTAGGGAGGCTTTAATAGAAATGTTGCCCTTTGATAGAGAAAGAGCAGGAATCTCTTGTAAATGAGTTTGCATCACATCTTAGGGATCCATTAAAAAAAATGCCCTGAAGGTGCTCCACCCATTATGAACTGCCCTTTAATTACAACAGGCTGCTGCTCTTGTATAAAGAGTTGCACAGCAGATAATTGTGACATGCGTCATGTTGCAGCAGTGACATGGAGATGACGTGAAAGCTTTATGGTGTATCTATGGCAAATACAATATGTAAAGAAAAAATGTGCCTAAAGAGATGTACCATTTCCATCATTTTTCTTTTCTTTCGGGTGTGCCTGTGGTACTTAATAATGAGCAGTAACCTAGTTATTGATGATCTCCAACAATCCAACATTATTATAGTCCTGCATTCCGGTCCCGTTATGTGTGATATGTAATTATACCTTAAATTTTCGTACATGATGAGGCCCTTATTGCTGTACAATTAATTCAGCTCACAGCAGGCGTAAAATATTTAAACCAACGGCACTTTAAGAGATAATTCAGCCTGTTCCATCTCTCTTACGCATTATCTCATACAGTATAATACAGTGCAATGTTAGTGAGGCTTCTGCAATGAAGTCAATCAGCTTTGACAGGATTTGTCAAGTCAACCAGAATTCCTTTTCTCACACCACGTTCTGTGGCCTCTATTCAGACTCGCAGTCAATTCACTTGGGGATGAATATGCACAAAAACCCGACTGAAAACATGTTATCCTCTTCTTAGAGGCACATTATAATGAGGGATGGGGCTGTCCCTGGCTTTCTTCTGCAACTCTGAGAGGATTACCCATTGTTTTTCTTTTCTCCCTTCCTGGTGGGAAGATATTCATGTTTATTTTTCCAGATGCTGGATATCCAGTTTCCATTGATTTAAAGCCAAGAGAAGCCTTTAATGTCCTGCAGGAAAAGTAAAGCATGAGGTTCATTGTGCGGCATGTGGGTGGTCAAGTTATTATTTGTGCCTCTGCATTATATTATGATGGAGATTGAGAAGGATAAGAAAATAAAGGAGTATTTATTGCAGCCTGGATGAACGAATGAGAAGTGCAGCAATGACCCAACATCCCCCGTCCCTCCCTCCCTCCTTTGCAGCATCTTTGTGCAGGACCATGAGCCCCACCAAGCCCATCCCGGAGTATCACAAACACCTCACAGCGCCTCCTCTCTGAATTACGCTCAAACACTTTCTGCTCATTCTCATCCTCACCACACAAACATATAGAAACTCTGCTTTTTCTTGCTTTTTTTCCCTCACCTTCAAATTGCATCACATTGTTTCACTGCTGCACAGTCCATGAAAGGTGTCCGCCTTTTCCTTTTGATTACCTAAAGAAACGTGTCCATGCACTGGTCACTTGACTCTGGCTCCAGACATCATGGCGTGACAACATATATTCATTTACACCGGGCCCTTGTTACGCAGGTGGACGCCTGCATGCATGAGGAGTAGAAAGGAGTGGGACGCACACAGCTAAGAAGATTTCCTGACCGGAGAAATCCATCGCATTGCTTCTTGGAGACAGCGGACAGACCGAGTCATGTATGGAAACTAATTGGTCGCATGGGTACGAACACAATTAGAGAAGAAACGGAGACGAAAACAGGGAGTCAGTGCATGGGTGGGATTCCTTCATTGTGCTTTACACAGAGGGGAAGTTATAGCTATAGTGATGGCGAACAACTGCCAGGAAAACAGGCGTGTATCTGTGCCGTAGTGCTCAGAAAACTGGGGACAGAGTTTCATCGACCTTCGTGATTTTTTATTTTTTTTTGACGGACTTGCAGCCGGAATTTTGACGCCACAACCTTCCAACGTAGCATACCCACCGCGCTGGACTGCAGTTGTCTTTCCGTCCTGGCACCATTATCACTAGCACTGGGATTCACTACAAGCGTTATGAGGAATTAAATCGGCTGTTTTCTTGTGTTACAAACCCTTAACGCGGAGGGGGGGGAGTTGATGCGTCGCGCACTGACGCTTGAACCCCCTTTAGAACACAGCTCGGACGCTTCAAGCAAGCCTCCGGACTCTCCTGAGCTTTTTGGGTTTTTTTTGAGAGATAGAGGAAGGCTGGATTTCGTCTTCGCATTTTCTGCCTACACACCTCAATCGGATCGTACTGGGATTTAAGGTGGGGTTTTTATCGTATCCTGATGCAGGTAACTGGAAGATATCCCACTGTCTCTTGTTGATGACACTTCAATTCAGCGGCAGATTGTCGCTCATCACGTCTGTTGGATTTTTTTCTCCCCCCCTGCATGAGCCCTCACCAGCCCCGATGATACTGCTCCTTATTCAATACCAATTTGGAATAAATGAACTAAGTCTGAGATCCGGTGTGAATTTTAACCAGAGAGAGGAGCGCGTGGACGGCGGAAATGGTGTGCAATAGGATCAGGCTTTCGGCATCTGCTTTATTAGTCCCACTTTTGGTAAGTCACTTAGAAGACTTGGTGAGAAATGTACTGTGGACTTTGCCCTCCTGACGCATGTGTGGATGATATCTGTATGTGTCCAGATCTCTGATGTGTCGCATTGATTGTGAAAAAATAATAATTTTGAATGATAGGCTATCTATCTATCTATCTATCTATCTATCTATCTATCTATCTATCTATCTATCTATCTATCTATCTATCTATCTATCTATCTATCTATCTATCTATCTATCTATCTATCTATCTCTAATTTTCTGTCTCTAATAATGTGAAGATCTTTGCTCCACTTAAAAGGCAGCCATTCCCTGTAGTCTGCTGGATAATATGATATCTGTCTATCTCAGATGTGTTCAAGCTAGTTGAAATATATTCCCCTCCTCACGTGGTGGAGCAGTTATTGATAGTGTTAGTGCTGTTAGATGCAGTCTGATGTGCCCAGAAACAGCCCTGATGACTGCAGCGGTTCTGTGGCTCTTAACTGTGCAATGAAGATGCTTCACATATGACACATGGCTCGAATTCCCAGGGACCAGAGTGCATGTGGAAATGGCCCGGGCGTGTCTGCATCAGCACGACACAGACACCAAGACTCTTCATAAATTAGCAGCAGCACTGAAATCCTCCCATCAGGCCAGATTGCTCCGATTGCACAGTTAGAGAGAGAGTGGACATTTTTACTGTGGTGCCACAGGGAGCTTGAATTATGAAGGAAAGTGGTTAGTGTCCCTGTGAGTGGAGTTAAAAAGCATATATTGAGGTGATTATTTTGTTTTACGGTGAGCCGAGGCCTCAGTGATGTATGTGCACTCTGAGCGTGTTTGTGTGAATAAGAGGGCTGCACATCATCTTTTTTTTCTCCTTTTTTTTTAGACGATCAACTAAGCAGGTTTAGAGATGATAAAAGGGATAGAGAAGCACTGATGCAGCATGATAATGATCTCATGGGCACTGTGAGTGAACGCTGGCAATTATGTTTGTAGCTGGAATTTTTTTTTAGCCGCTCTCATCAGTTTCCTGTTAACTCAGTAAGCTTGGCCTCTTCTGATTCAACTCAGCATTTGTTGGAAGTTTGTTGCACTCTAATTTCGGCGTGCAGAGTTCATTGTCTGGTCTTTGGGAATATGTGTTCATCACTCAGAGGATTTTGGCAACAACAGATGGGTAGAAGTGAGGGTCCAGGATGCCTGTGTGAAGGTTGTAGTTTCTATTAGATTGAGGAGGGGTTAGATGTCAGTATGCTGAAATTAAAGTGGAGTGAACATCGCTCATATAGCTCCGCTTTATCCGCATAATACCTTCAGAAACATCCCTTGGGGAAGGTGTAGGCACCGGCTGGCTGTGTTGTCAGGGCATGCAGTGAGTGCTGCTGCAGCTTGCAGTGCTGTTGGAAAACAGAGTACCAGCTACATCTACAGTATACACCCTTCTTTACTCTGACTGAGCCTGAGGACCGTGTGTGTATGCGTTCTTCCATCGCTGGGAGAGACAGTACCACTTCCTTTGCAGCTGTCTGCTGAAATCACAGAGTGAAATGAAAAATGCAAGTTGTCACAAGGTCTTGGCATTGGTCCACACTCTGACAGATGCCTACTATGTCCACAAGCAATAAAAACATACTGTATACGTCACATATGAGGCTTTTATTCTCTAATAATAAAAGGCCGTGCAGCTGGGTCATGGGCTTAGCTCACTGTGGAAGATGAACCCTGTATCTTGACAGAATTGGTAAATCGAGACAATTAAATTATATTTGATTAAGAATATTAAATATTTCAACTTGAACAAAGAGGTTGATGAGGTTTTACCTTAGGAGAGTTGACACGCTTGAAATTGATTGGAATTGAAATTTGAATTAGCTGCAGTTGTAATGTACAGCATTTCGATGCCTTTTTGTGTTACATGTGTTAGTTAACGGGCCTTTGGCTTGTCAGTGTGTTGCTGGA
Organism: Symphodus melops; assembly: GCF_947650265.1. Lineage (NCBI taxonomy): Eukaryota > Metazoa > Chordata > Actinopteri > Labriformes > Labridae > Symphodus > Symphodus melops. Next base: position 8,124,713 of record NC_136700.1, read on the forward strand.
TGCTACAGCAGAAGCTCAGAGCACTCACTGTCATGTGTTAGCCTAATGAAATCAGGCAGGATGGTCATTATCATTATCATGCATTATTGCCAACACTTCCGTGTTCAGCAATGCGACTGCAGGCAGGAAGCCGACTGCAGAGCAAATTCATATCTCAGCAGGTTGTGCATGAAAATAAAGTGACAATGGCACATGTGCAGAGGGTCTGCTTTCTAGGTTGCCATTTCCAGACCGTGGGGTGAGATTAATGGGCTCTCTCTTCTTTGACTTTCTGTTGCATTGTGTTACAGCAGCTGCTCGCAGTGCCGGTGTCATGTGTTAGCATTATGAAATCGGGACCAGAGAAGGGTTATCAGCCACTGCAGGAATAACAGAATAATAGCATGCACCAGCTATTGATCTGTATTTGGGAGCATAAAAGACTTCATAAAAAATTGTATGAACCTTTTTTTGTTCTCTTTTCAAGGCATATTAAAATAGCTATTTACTGTGACTCATGCTTGCACACTGACATTTGCAGAATTTACACGTTTGCATCAAAGATTACTTTTATTTTAAGCAACAGAGAGCTTTGATTCAAAGGCTCAAAACGGCATGCATGATTTTCAGTCATTTATGCTCACAATTATGTCCAGAACTCCAGCAGCACACTGTAATGAATGCTGGTTCGTTTTTAGAGTTATCCCATCATTGAGGTCATTATGATGCAAACAGTGACAGACTTATAAAAAGCTCTGTCTGTGCATTAACTTGGTAATTCCTTGAATCCTGGACTTAACATGCAGAATGGAACGGGTAAGGAAAGGAAGAAAATGTGTTCTAATTAAGTTGTTATCAGTCCACAGAATGAGCAATGTTCCTCCCAAGGCAAGTCAAGTTATGTTGCACTCAAGATGCGTGGAAAAAAAACAGAGGAATAGTTGTAATTATAAGTTGCCCAAAAGATCAAAGGAGTAGCCACCAATGCACTAAAGCAATTTAACTTGCGCTACTCTCAGAATCTATTCTTTAAGGTTAGCTAGTAATAAAGTGACAGGAAAAAAGCAAAGGTGCACTCTGAGCACTGAACACTGGAGGTAAATAACACACAGGCCTCAGGAGGCACAAAACACTTTCTAACTTTGCTGCATTATGAATTTCAATGGGAGCAAAAAGGTACCAGCACTAAAATACTACACTAAAAGGTTACTGCAGTGATATTTTACAAGTCGTAAACAGAGCTATTGATCACTTATGAGATGCCTTTAATACAATGTGCACAGATTCACTCTTTTCTTCTTACTCATCAGCAAGGAAGGAGGTTTGTTTTTTTTTCCCACAATGTTTGAGGTCCCAACAATCATTTGTGTGTGGAAAGTAGGGTATGGTATCGCCTCAAAGCATGAAGAGTTTGAATGCATTAATGAGCTCAGACTGTTTGCATGCATGTGAAAAAAAATGAAACCTGCACATTGAGTGTGTTGTAGATTACATTTTGCAAATTTCAAGGTAAATGTGAATTTAAGGGCTGTGTCAGACTCGTGACCAGTCCGAAGTCTTCCTTGCCTCCAGCCTGTTGCATCCTGGGAAAGACTGCCACCCTTAATTATGTTCATTTTCAACTCAGTACGAACTGTTTAAATGGATGAATGAACTACATTATTTGGTGTTAAGAGACTCGCACTACCACTTATGTCACAACAAATGTGTGTCGATGAATCGTGCTGGCACATGCTCGTTTCGAAGGGCTCAGTAGATTGAGATGAAATGAACTGTTCTGAACAGCGTTAGAACCAACGCAGCAGCATGCTCTCCAAACCCGAAAACACAAACATTAAAGGGCAGAAACCCATTCGTATTCCGACTCGGTAACCTTTGGAAGTACTGATTGCTTCATGGCTCCTTTTATCTTTGGGGCTTTCTGCCCCTCACACATCTGAGCCTTACACCTGAGTAAGAGAAAGTGTCATTTATTGTCACAGAGCATGAACATGTGCCTGCAGTGTGCCTGTTAGCTACAGCTAAGTTGCTGTTGTTTGGCTCCCACTGTGACTGATAAAACAGGTGAACACGAGGAGCTCTGGTGCTTTCAGACTGACCCTGCTCGCTGCCTCATGATGAGAGGCTCATGTAAAATGGAGCAACGCAGTGTGAGCAGAATGTACAATGGGAACTCGACGTATTGAAGAGTCCCTTTTCAGAGACTGGCTGTTCTCATACAGATCCATAGAAGGTTAGACGGCTAATTCTTTCAGGAGCACGGTGCAGGATGTGGTACGATATTGGACACCCAGCTGACGGTAAAGCAGGCGTCATAATCCAAACATTCAATGTTTGTGGCGCAGCTAAAGTCCCGGCGAGACTGGGTATGAACAGGTCACCTGCTGTAGAGTATTTAATCTGCATTTGCGTGTCACAGTACTGCATGTATTTATTCCACTAGATCTCGTGCTTGGTACCAGTCAGTTGCCCTTTCTTTGTGTTGACACTGGTAAGAAAATCGTTGGTGGCGTCTGTCTCCTTGAAGAGCGCCTGTTGTGCAGTCCCCCCGCCACACCGACAGCCTCAAACTGTTGCCCCTGACACTAAATGTCAGTACGTTCATACAGTCATTTAAATAAAGTGATATGATACCATTATGTAAACAAGAAACAACGGCTGAGCATGGCATTAAAGTCAACTTGCAGTGATGTCTTAAACTGCAGCTTATGGTCGTCTTCTCTCATTTACCTGAAGGTGACATTGATCTCGATAATGCTTTCAGAAGCTGTATCTGGTCACATTGATCAATATCTTCTGCCAGAACAGCATTTCCTTTGGCTCTCCTAAGAAAGCCAATTAAGAGAGCTACAAGCTTTCATAGAGAATTTCAAAAGCACACAAACACTATCTTCCCCACTGTGCAGTTAAATAATGCATGGGAACGATATATTATTGTGCAGCTCTCACTACCGCAGGTCCTGCTCATCCTTTTAAGGCTCTCCTCTTTGAACTAAGAAGCTCCGGACAAAATGCAGTGCATTTAATCCACTCCACGTTCGTCACTGAGGCATTAGGGAAAAAGATAGTGCCCCCATGAATTACTCCTGCTGAACATGCCACCGTGATGAGAGATCATTTTGTCCTTGCATATTGATTTGTTTGTCAGAAAGTCGTACGGCGGGCCCTTCATCAGCTTGAGATGTCTAACTCTGCAGCCTATTAGAGGCTGGAAGACCGCTGAAGCATTAGCTATTCCAGTGAAGGGAACGCTTAAGAGCATCAACCTTCACATTGTGTTTTCTCTGTTTGGTTGAACGTCTGGCTTTAATAGAGACGCATGCATAATCTAGCACTCGAGTGCAATAACAAAAACTGAGGATGATATTTTGTAGCTGACCATATTTCTATCTGGTTATCTTCTCATAGTAACTATGTTCCAGGAAAGTTTTGGGATCTGAAAACAGTTTTGGTAACTGCTGTTTAATGTGGAATTGCCTTAACCCTGCATTCTTTTTAAATGTTCAGCAGGGAGAAAACTCCACTGGTTACAGAAAATAGTCTGATGCTATGTGAGCAGAGGTGAAAATAATGCTACTTGTTGTTTGTTGTATCACCTCAGTTAACATTCTCCCCGTTTCCACCAAGCAGCCCAGTTCAACCCAACTCTTGACGGCGTGGTACCAAATGGTACCCAAATAAGGGATCCATACTATCCTATTTTTTGCTACCCTTCTGTTGGGGTACCTGATCCGGCCCTAAAGGGTCCCTTTTATTTACTGTGTCCTGTTATTGTTCTTCATTGATCATAATTAACAGCTGCCTGTGAACTAAGATAGACCCAATAATGTGGATCCACTGTCTCTCCAAAAATGGGCACATCCTGTCACAAAAAAAAAGTTATCTATCTAAATCTATCTATAGTATTTTGCATCCACATTGTCTCTTTTACCTACACTTTGTACAATGCTGGCACAAGAAAATCTGGATGTTATTGGACCTGTATTGTTTACATTGTGTTTGTAGAACTAGCAGTTCTATAATTTAACTCAAGAAATAACCTTCAGGTCGTCAATCTTAAAGTAGTTCATTATGAACCCTGTCCATCCTTGATGAGTCACAAGAAGCTGGAGCAGAGCCCTGCAGACAAAATCTTCATAATGTAATACTTTTCAAAAGAACCATTGAATTCTGAGGCGATGATTTCTGCCTGTCAGAACTAAAAAAAAAACAATAGTTAAAAAATTCAACTGGCCCTGATTAAACTTTCCCCTATAATCTTAAAGCCTGTGAGGAGATATTCATTGCTGCCTCATAGCTGCATTCATATTATTCTCACTACTTGATCATCACAAACATGCACAGCTTCAGGGACCTGAAAGAAAACAGCAGTTGCAGAAAATCCAACGCACTTGGCCCCAATCCATAAAAATAAGTTCCCAGTTTGGATGCCTGCTCTGGTGCATGTGTTTATTTGATATTTATCTAATGTGCACACAAGATTCAACAACTGATAATTCACTGCCATGGGCTTTTTCTCAAACACTAACAACCTAGCAGGTTTATCTTAAGTTGTGTCGTGCTCTGTAAGTGTTAAGCTGCAAATTATTGCTGTTTGAATTTTTGACACCTTTTCAAAGATTTCAAACTGAAACTCTGAGCTGCACACTCCTCAAAATAGATCTGAGGTGCAGGCAGCTGAGAAGAAGAAATGGAGCATTGCTAGATGTTGATCAACCTCTTTTAAATGTTGTAATTGCAGATAATATGCATTCGTTATAGCTAATGTTTGACCTTATGCTTGATTTTCCTGTCAATGTAAATCTGAAATTTAGGCCTGGCGCAAGCACTTGTAGCACTCATGGCAAAAAAACAAATTAACCAGCCCTCTGATGCAACACAGCTTACAAAAAAAATGTTGCAGTTCCACATACAAATAATTCCTTTTAATAATTATATAGTAGGCCTATGGACAACATGAAGAGATACTTAGAAATGCAAATGGTTACTTTGCAATTTCCCTCATGCAAAGCTGGTCCACTTTTCGCTGCCTTTACCACAGTGCCGCTCAAGGCCATTGCCTTGTTCAACTGTATGGATGTGACAGCTTTGGACAAAAAATAGTTTGGTACAAGATGCCCTACTGATAACCTTGTTAAACGATGACTTTGTGCAGTGTGGTCTGTTTATTTGCCTCCCCTATTCTTAAGTAAGCAGTAACACATCGATCAGCACATTATCACACATACATGAGCAGAAGGACACTCAAGCAGGGTGAACTTCTTGCTGACGCAGAGCTCGAATCCTGGCTCAGAAAATCTATCCCTCAGATCAACATCTATCTGGTGTCTGTATCCGCGTCTCCAAATTGTTCATCGATGTTTGACGATTAATTACGGGAGCTGTTGCCCGGTAGTGAGTTAATTTCAGTAATACTTCATATTGGGGATTTTTATGGCCTTGTTTCTTTTGATTGATTTTTTTTCCCTTGGACTGTGCCCAGTAGACTCCCATGTGTCCATGCACGGACTAGCTGTTTAGTAGCTCGTATAAAATCCTGCAGAACATCAAATTTTCATGTTTTTCATGCAGCCATTGGCTGACCATGCTGAGTGCTGCATAGATTAGCATAATATAGTTCACATAATGAAGCTATAGCTTCTTCTCAGAGTGAGCCAGCGCTCGTCCTCTGTCTCTTCTCATGTAAAGTCAATCTATCTGCAGAATACCTCACATCAAGTCAGCATCTTACCCACCAGAGGGGCTGATCCCCCAAAAAACTGCTTTTGTATGTCACAACACTTAATGCTTAATGCAGGTATGACAATTTTATACAAATCCTGATTCTTTTATTGTATAACAGGAAAATATCTAATGTCTATGTCATTGGACTTCAACCATAACTTAGCTTTGGTCAGCCAATCAGCAATAGTATTCCCAGAGAGAGCAGCAAATATCCTTTGAAAAAAGATTTTGCTCATTTTTGCTTTTTGTATTATATCATGGAAGAATAGCTAAAACGGCAGCACCTATCATTTTAGAACCATTGAATAGTGTACAGTAGGCCATCTTAATAGTTTTGTCATCTGATTTTGGCTAAGTTGAGACATTTAGTATTTTTATTGTGTCCAGTTATGTGCTTAATGCTCTGAAATGTGTGTTGTCCTTGTTTTCTTTACTCTTCAACTCACTTTTGGTATGTCCACATCTATCAGGGGCTATTTAATGTTTCAATATTTACAAAGCTTGCCAGAGATGCCATAAGCCAAGGAGAAACTGGAGAAAAGAACGTCCATAAAAATTTCAACACATTTGCTTTGTTATTGTATACAATGCTACAATGGGCTGTGATTAAAACTAAGTCATAACACCTCTTTCCAGATAATTTGCGATTAACATAACAACAGCTTCACCATATACAAAAAACACAGACAAACTGCCCCTAAAAATGATTCCTTTCAAACATTTCTGATGATCTCTCCGTACTTTGGAAGAGATGTAAAAAAAAAAAAAAGTTTATTTCTTTTGGAATAGAGCCTCATGTCAAGTAGCTGAAATGCACGCTCTGCTTTGTGCAGCTGCTGCCAAGTCATAGTGCAGCTTCAGGCAAATATAGCCTATAATAAACAATAATAGCACAATATCTCGTACCTTATTGTGCTTACTGCCAGTGGAATACCTGTTTGCCAAGGGATAGCATGCAACAGAAAACCTACTTCACAACTGAGTGCAAACAAATGGCTTTTCTGAAAATGTGGGCATTTTTGTTGTGCACTGTTGTTCAACAACAAAAAAAGCACTATCCAATATTTAAATAAGTAAAGTCATACTGCCCATTGTGTCCTGCATAAATACTTAAAGAAAAATAGTGTAAGCTTGTCAGTCCAACACACCAGTTTGTCCTTCTGTCACTGCTTGTTTGCCTCTATCCACATCTCCCTTTGTCTCTTTCCCTATCCTGCTTCCTCAGACAACCCTGCCGTGGCAGACGGCAAGGTTTCTCTGTTCAGAGGAACTCTTTCCTTGTCATTATTGCCAAGTGTTTCCTCATGGCTGAATATTGTTGAGTGTCTTTGAATAATGTAACAAAGAGAACCGTCTACAATTTTTGGAAAGTTTCTTGTCTATAAGAATTAAAAAATAGTTGATTGCATCACTGATTTATGGATTCATTTTACTGAGTGTAGGCTACTGAATGGTGACCTGTTTGCAGTGATATTAAAGTCTTTGCCAACATCTTCAGTTGATCTCATACTGTCTTAATTATGAAAACTGATCAATTGGTACAAATTAGTGATGTGTCGGTCGCGAACGTAACGGCTCTAAGACTCAGCTCTTTGAAGTGAACGACAGGAGCCGGCTCGTCATTGGAAGCCAGATGGAAGCCGATTAGTTTTTTTTGTCTTTTTTCTGTTAAAGCCGGATATCATTGGTGAAGATGTGCGGTTGCGTCTGTGTCCTCACTGAGCAGGGGAAGGGGAGGGGTTATACACAACAGCAGACGAACAGGAGACAGAGATAGAGGTTGACACCTCTGTTACCCCTGCATATTTATACAAAAAATCTGAAGAGCCACTTGGGACCCGAAAGAGCCGGCTCTTTTTGGTGAGCCGAGCCAAAAGAGCCGGTTGTTCCAGTCTGTCAACTGCCTTAAATGTAAGTGCATATTTGAAGGTTTTTTTTTTTTTTTTTTTGAAGGAACAAGGATTTTTCACATCTAAACATTCAAAAGCACTGGCCTTTGCAAAGGTAATATTCACCCCAGCTATCTTAACATTAGAAATCTGTCTCTAGAGTCCAATTATCCCACAGCGCTGTATTTTTTTTACACGATTTTTAAAATTGCTTGCTTATATAAGACAGATCAGTCGAAGGGTGATTGGTTCCACCTGCCGTGTTCTCATCAGATCTTTTGTGATGGGGGGGTGGGGGGAATCGTTTGTTAGAGGCTAGACTAAGTGGCAGGTGGGCGAACTTGACTTGCATGAGATATGAACTGGCAAAAAGAAAAAAGCTTTACCAAGTCAAGACTCTGCAGTAGAAAGATAAAACAGTAGTGGCATAAGAGTCTCAGCCCTGAGCGTATCTGTCTGTCAAGATGCATTGAGACATGCCAACCAAACTCATGTCAGGGAGCTGCAGAGCCTGGCAGAAGGTCAGACGTATATCATGTTCAGGTGAACAGTGCTGAGACATGAAACAATATGAGAGCTTTATGGGTTGGTATCAACATCAATAAACAACATAGCTAGCAAACAAACCAGCTGGGCGATGCGGAGTAATCTTGTTAAGGAGTGATTATCTTCCAACAGGGAATAGCTGCATGCTTTTGGCCTTTCTGAGCCATCCATGCTTCCAGTTATTGATGATGCACTTTGAGGAGCTTCAGCAACATTAGATCATTAGATCAGTCTGACAAACTACTTTCTCCTGTGGTCGTTGTGATCATCCGGGTGTCTATTGACTAAAAAGCTCTCATTTACGGTGGCCGGGATTAGTGAGAAGGACATTCATAAAGCGTGTCAGTATGCATCTGGATGTTTGGATGGATAAATGGATGGATGGATGATTGAAGAGCCCCAGGCCAAACCTTAAGAGATCCACGTATCATTAAACCCAGCAGAGGTGGAAAATATGTTTACTGATTTACTGTAACAGGTATCAGGCTTCGACCTCGAGCTTCTCATCCTGCATGAATGTGTACATGAACTTAACCACACTGCAGAGGTAAATGTTGAACACTTGGCTGCACTACATTTGTCTCATGGCTTTACTACTTGCCTTTTAAATTTGACAATATTAAATCAACACTCCTGAGAGTCCAAAGGTTCCATAGTGAGTGGTTTAACTTTTGATGCCTCAGTGCATTTAACTGCTTTATTTAACTTGTACTCTGTTGCTAGATAAATTAATAGAGGGAGGTTTCCTTACGGTGGAATGTTTTCACATTCTTCCGAGGGGCTTAAACTACCAAGATCTACTGCCATCATTGGGCTCTTTTTGATTTTCGTTAGTTGTTTTGTTTGAAGAAGGAAGTATCAGCAGGACAAAGGAGTTGATGTTTTCCATACCTTGTGCCAGATTGGCAGTGACCACTTTAATTCTGGCAAACAGGTTGAATGGGTCACAAGTGTACCTGTAGGTGTTTAGGGTTTTTAAACACTAGAAACCCTCCAGAGAGGTGGCCAGCTACCAGGTTGATGAGACCCAAGCTTGTGTCCCATGCCCATACCTGCTGATGAGAATTGCTTCAGGGGTGGGGTTAGGTTGGATTATGCTGTTGTTTTATGAGCCCAAGCAATGATATGTTTTACTACTGGCTACTTTACTTCAAAACCTGTCCTTTGATTCCCAGGTTCCTCTGCGACCTGATGGTAGATGAAAGCCTCTGCGTCCCATTTCAAGAGAAAATATAAAAGACAATGTTGCCCACATTTTCTTGTAGCCTTTAGTGACCCTTAATACATTTTTTTTGTCCTTTTTAAGTTTAAACTTTCTAAGATGGCAGACGCATTCAGATCCAAACTAAACCAGCAGTAAAGCAGATTCTCCACATTGAGTAGCTAAAACCAGAGAACACTTTGACAGAAAAGTCCCGAATTCACCATATGTAACAACAATAACTATTAAATAAAGATATTTGGTTGACACGTCATTATTTGCTGTTTTAAGGTGTCCACAACGGCATTGTAATTTTTGACATGTGTTTTACTAAGAGCTGCAGCATGTGTGGTCTTTAACTTTTAGTTGTTCCCAAGTCTGAAAATGAAAATGTTTTAAGTGATAATAAATACATGGTAAAAAAGATACGCTGTAACTCTGATGTTTAAGAAGCAGCTGATAAATCATAGTTTTTATCCTTACAAATGACTCGAATTATTTAACATTTATCAAACTAGTTGCAGCTTGTTTCAGTTGAATTACTTTCTGATTAAACCAATAAATTGTCTTGGCTCTGTTTCAATGAGTGATCACAAAATACAAAGAAATAAAACAAATCCTCACTATTATCTGCAACAAGGGAATGTTTGACACATTGATTAGAATAAATTACTGAAAAAATAAGCTTTTAATCTCTAAATTTCAATATAAACTCTATTAGAAATGCAACATTTCCATATAACTGATGGGTCCAGTTTTTTACTCATCACAAAATTAGTGAGAACAGAATCATTTGAAGAAAGTGTTACTTCAGAGATTAAAGAACTGCCTTCAGATCTTTAAGGAAGTTTTATTCATATACACAAATATCACTAAAACTGTCCAAGATCACACTGCAGAGAAGATTTAAGGTTTATTTAAGGAGCATTTAGCTGTCAGTGTCTCAAAATAATAATCCCCCTAACCAAAGGAAACTTAGATTTGTCAGGATTTTCATGCTTGAGCTCAGCATAGAGGTAAAACTTGAATCTGAACAGTTATTGACTCGTGGCATTAGCTAACTCTCTCTTGGGCAAAAATGAAACTTGAAATTACTTTATTTGTAATTGATATTAAGATGACTCACTGATCTGCATCACATGCATTTATCAAACTTAAGCCCTGTTTCCACCAAGTGGTCTTGTTTAGTTCAGTACAGTTTGATACAGTTTTTTTTTTTTTTTTTTTTTACGGTAATCCCAGACCTTGCCTGCATTTCCACAGCCAACTGTACCCTTACTTGGTAAACGGAGTCTAAGTCAGATGATGGCCGTGTCAGCTATGTTGTTGCCTGACTTTGCAGGAACAAACAATGGAGGACATTCAGCAGAGGTCTGCACCTCCAAGGTCGCCTATGGGGCGGTGCTAAGCGTTGACTTTAATCAAACTAAAAATGAAAACAGCCTTGAAATTACACTCTTGAAATCCACATGATATTTAAATATAGCAAGATGCGTTTGTTCTTTGTTGCCGCTATGACATCTAGCTCCACCTTATAGATCTGTACAAAGAAGACAACCAAAAAAGTAGTACGGATCGGTTAATTTGGTACCATTCCCAACTGTTGACAATGGAAATGCCAATAAATGGATGCCGACTCAAACTGAACCAGACTGCTTGGTGGACACAGGGCTTTGAACACTCTGAACACTTTAACATTCTGAGATATCAATAAAAGTAATGCATTGAAAAAAAATATGAACATATGAAAAAATTAATGTATAAAAAGAATAAATAAATACGAATGAATTTGCTATGTTTTGGTGGCAGTGGTGATGTACTCTTAAAGTCAAAATATAACTACAGTCACTTTGAAACATTTACCACACATGACAAAACCTATGGACAAAATGAGCACAACACTGCATGCAGAACCATAATCGTTTAATCTTGATTATCTTGGAAACTCGATGCGTTTCCCAAACATTTCACTCGTCTGATTAATCTCATAAATGCTTTATGGTATCGGTAAACCCTTTGATAAAATTAAAACGATTGTCCTTTCCTCCCATCTCATCCAGATATTTTTTGGGATGATTGGGTGCTGCTTCGTGAGCGTGTCTCAGAGGAAATAAAGCTTCAGCTCAGGATAAAAAGCAGATAACGTCTCAGAATTCCTGTAACTCAAAGAGCACTTGGCATTAGCTCAGTAATAGCAGATGGATACGGCTTTGATCCGTGGTTAGGGAGAAGAAGTCGATTGAGGTACTTTGATAAGACATTCAACAGTTAAGCACTTTCTGTAGACCTGACTGTATTTAGATTACAAAGGCACTGAATAATGCTATTATTTTAACTGCTGATTGAAAATGAATTACATGTGTTTTTTCCTGCTTAATAATTGCCACTCTGACTGAAAAAGCTACATGTACTATCATTAACAATGAGAGAGTAAAGAACATTATAATACAGGACAATACAGCGACTAAGGTTCACCATTTACTACAAAATTGATTTGGTTTGCTTTTTGCATCTGCTTTAAATTGTTATAGTTTCTGGCTAAAGAGCAGGTGTAGCTTCAAGAAGACAACCAAAGGATTAAGTGCTGACTAATAAGTCATATTTTATCCCTATCTTATGCTAGCTGTGGGCTACCCTTTGATTGGTTTTAATCTGAGTCTAGCCCATGAATTTGAACTGGTTTCCAAGGGCTTCACTTGAATCATGACGGTTATACTGTATTAGCTTGCATGATTAGCTGAAAACCTTGTGGTAAGAATGAAGAGTGCTTATGCCAGTTGGAATTGTTTCTGATATTTGCCCCCAGTGGACAAATACATTTCTTTGAATTCAATTTAAGTTTTTGCACCACATGTTTTATCATGATTGCAGTTTGGATTGATTATGTCATAAATGCTGTATTTTCTTGTGTTGTGCAGGCATGTAATGATTTGTTAAGTATAAAGATAAGGATTTAACAACAACCCAGTGTTGCTTTTGTAGGCCCCCAAGGAACAGCTTTTTATAATTTTATAAATTTAGTTTCCTGTTTAACACAGATTGAGCTCATACATAGCCTATCAGTATGATTAAAAGGATAAGGAAAAATACTGTGGTTCTGTGAGGTACCAAACTTGTTCAATCCTCTGTGATACACAGAGCAAAAGTGGTTAGATTTTTTAAGGGTCAGTCATAGTGTTTATTTTAAATAACAATAAATTCAAGTGACTCAAACCTCATTTTGTATACCACAACAAATGTGTTCACCATTGCAGGCTCTGTCTCCTTAGTTATAATTGTCTCTAAATTGTGACACGTCTGTAATTTTTTTTGATGAGAAAGCGACACACTTGGCATCGAGCTGTCAGCTGAGCAGCTTTAGGGAAGAGGCTTCATCATGTTAGACAGTCAAATCTGTTGTGCCTTTTTTAACACTCTTCAATGATGTCTCCTGTGATCTTCACTCATAGCCGGGAGAAAATTCAATTTTGAATGATACATTAAAGAAATCATTTGGATTAATATGCTAATGTTTTCTGGTGTCTGCTAAAGCCTTGTGAAATGCATGGAGAACAAATCCCTGACAACATTTAGGGAAATGAAATACAGACACTTGGCCTCAAAATGTTTCTATTTTTTTTTATTTTTACAATGCTGTGGTATTGAAATAATGTTGAATGATGTGGCTTTGTGTAGATTTCCTCCCTAAGACCCTCTGATCACTTTGGAGTTTGTTGACAATGGGATTAGGTGAATTTCACTTATGTGGCTTTGTGGCTCAAGCTCTTTGGTTCTCTTCCCTTTGAAGCCTTGTAGATGAGACACATTAGTGTTATTTGCTGCGTTGCTATGGTAGCAAACATCCCTCCAACCTGCTAGGTGTCTGCAGCATCCTGGTGGCTCAGCTGGATAAAGAGTGCTCTGTGGAATCGTGATATGCTGTGTTTGAAGCCAGCAGGGACACTTTGATACGTATCACCCTTTTCATTTGATGCCAAATTTCTCCCTCTGTGTCTTTCTTTGAATTCAGCTTTAAACTGTAAGATGAAATTCTTTATCTTGCCAAATATGAGAGGCATGTTTAGCCCTTTATGCGTCTCACTGGATGGCAGATAATCATGAATGTTGGCTAAAAAATATTTGATTGGAATCAGGCTTAAGAAGCCCCCCATACTTCTTTTCAAACCAGGTAATATATTGACAAGAAGTAAAACTTAAAATCAACTGTCCCTTTCAATTAAATGTGCAATAAAGGGTCCAGAAGATGTAAAACAAGCCTTATCAGAAACAGATGCACCACCGCGTTTGACTGGAGGGTGAGTGTTTCTCTCAGCATGTCTCGAGTCTAATCGGTGGCCTAACATATGGCTGATCAGCCTACAGCTCTGTCATTCTGGTCCAGGCACAATTAAGAGACTCCAAAAAGATTTGGCTCCAGGTGAAATAATTCTTGTGTAACAGAGATGGGCCTGTGATCAGTTGGTGCATGTTAAACAAAATAGTAGAGTGTAGTTTTGTCACTATGGTGTCCCCAGCCCATTCATTAATGATTTGTAAAGAATACAGTGTACATACAGTACTGGATGTACTTACAGTACTACAATGAAATGATTTAATGGCTTATCTAAAACAGTCTTTTAAAAGTCACGTATTATCCTTCTTTTCAACATGTTAAAATAAAACTGTCTGTGAAGTGCTTGACCAAAAATCCACTCCCTCTTCTTCAGCCTTACTCAGAACAGGCTGTTTGTGTCTAAAGCTTTAAATGCAATTGAGCTGTATTTGACCACGCCTAGCATTAAATCCTATTGTTTACGGTGAGGAGGCAGAATTAGATGGAGGAACATTTTTCATTTTTAGCTAATAGCTTTTCTGTGGAACACTGTCTCGCATGTTCAAAACATTTTTCTTAGAGTCAGTACAGACTGTTTTTTTTTTGTTTTTTTTAGTAAGCCGTAATTCTTTTTCTTGCCATGCATCGTTAAATACAATTTAGACATATAATGTTTCCACTTATTGCATACATGTTCTGACATTCAGACATGCTACAAAAAAGGTTTTCTCTGAAGTGTTTCTAAGATTATTTGGCACTTTAATTTAGCAGTACATGTATTCATACAAACTGGTCGCTTGTTTTGCCACATAATGAAGTCATTGTTTTTTAGGACGCAACCAATACACTGTTTTTTTCCGACCCTCAAATTACAATGAAAGTAGAAGTGAAGTTCATTATGATTCCCTTTCAAAAGCCCGTGTCAGTATTGAAATCAGTTCTTATTTTCAAAGTAATGCGTGTTAGGCTGTGATTTTGTCATTGACATCCGGTTAACAATGATGGATCAGATTACTTTACAATCTCACATAGACAATTATGTTTACTCTACGCTACAGTGATCCACACAGGTGATCCAATTGTCTGCCATAAATGAGCTTTTAGGTAATATGCCGATAAGCAGAATGAAGTTAAGAAGCTGTCAGTGAGCTGATGAAGTAGCTCAGTGAATCATTTACATATATTTGGAAATCAATGTTGACGTTTAAAAAAAAAACAAAAAAAAAAACAAATTAGAGTGGATATAGAATGTAAATTTAATAAAATGTCTCTGCTAATAGTATGCGAACATATTACCTCAGTTGTTTGGGGGTTTCAGTTGCAGCTGTAAATGAATATCAGCAGATGTAAACATTTTTCATCATCTGCTTTCTGAGGTATATTCACATTAAATGCTAATGTGTAAATATGAGGGGGAAAACAGTGACAGGCTGCTTAGAATAAAATATATCCACAGTTATACGGAGTATTCCTTTTATGGTTTTACTTAATTACTCAAGGGATATTTCCAATAAACTCATTTAAAATTAGAAGTCAAGATATCCGTCATTATTATTTAAATCTTGAAACCATTCTTTCCCAGAAAAGATGGCCAAATGTTTCCCGTATATATGGGAAATTAAAGGAGCAACCTAACACAAAAGCCCCATGAAGAAGCCTTTCTGACTTTGAAGTAGCTAAATTAAAATGACAAAGGCACATGGGAAAGCCATATTAAGATGAATAACAATTAACAGTGTGAGTCAGCTTTTAAATCATTAGGGACAAAACTGTGCCTTGAATTAGAAAACATGAGACAGACGCAGCCAACTCACATTGTTAATTAAAATTAAAAAAAAAAAAAAATCAAGATATCGTAGCTGAGACTCAATTTGAAGCACACTAAAAAATATGAAGGCTTTGTCCCTCTTGGAATAATAAAGAGTAAAGAGTGGCGTTTTGTTTTTAGTTTATAAAGAAAGGATTGGTTCCTGTCTGGTTTTCAGAAAAGGTAATTATAAAGTTTCCATATTTTACAGAGCAAGATTTCTGATTTAAGGTTATCCCTTGCTGTGTCCCCTGAGACGAAGGCTGGCCATGAATAATTAGCTCAGTTTGAGCTTACTCGTTAAGAAGCTTAGAAGTGCTATGAGCTAAAGTATAAGCCGGCTTAGCGAGGTAAGTCTTGTACACCAACTATTGACCACATGTCCTCGTGGTGCACAGATGTATTTTCATCACCTTTTTAATAGGTTGTTTGCTGGAGACGGATCATCTGACGGATTAGGCTGGGTTTTTTTTGTTTTTTTTTACCTGAAATCATAATGACCTAAAGGTACCACTGGGAATGTTACAGAAGCTGAGCTGTCAAAACCCCCTGCTGCCCACAAAGACTCCAATCCCACATCCTGGAAATGTTTGAAATGATTATGATTGGTGCAGAGGTTGGGATTGACACTGAATCAACCTGCTGTGCTTACACCGTCGCACACATTTGAAGTCTTGGTGATAGTTTCCCTTCATTTGGACTGAAATCACTTATGAGAATGTAATAAGCTAGTGACCCTCTGTGTCAGCCTGTCTAAGCTGTGATGGCAATGTCAATAAGATAAGAAATGTAGAATGGCCTTGTGGTCCCTGTTGCCTTTGAAAGACATCCAGATTTTCTGAGCCATTACCTCTGAGAGATGAGCGCCGGTAAAGGGAGAAAATATCCTATTTGAGCAGTGTTTCACACCTGCATTGACTCACATAGAAGGGGGACCTTGTTTTTGTCAGATAATCAACATGGCTGGTGAATCCTGCACACAAGGGGGAATTATTGGCAGGTCCCATCTTTCAGGTTTCCCTTTGTGCTCTGCGTTGTCGAATGTTCCCTGTGGCTCCAGTTCCTGTCAAATACGGGAAAGATGCTGCAGTAGAGCCTCAGTTACTGTCTATAAAAACCCCTCCTGCAATAACACGGCACCGTTTGAGAGTCTTGCTTGATTGTGGGTCTAATTCAACAACGGTGAAATGGGACACGAATAGTAAACATTTCTATTTCCAGGAGAATGAGAATTAAGGCTTTTCCCCCCATTACTGCAAATGGAGCATATCACTGCAATGTACCCCCTATAGAAACCACATAAGTGCTGCTGAATTTACTCTTTTGTGATTCAGGCAGAGTTTTCTTCATCCACCATTTCCCCTTGAGATCTTCATTTAAGATTTACAATGAAGCTTCATCTCTGTCCATTTTGAAAAGTGGTTCATTCATCTCAAAAACTCTCAAGCCTACTGGAAATGACAGAATGGGAAGACATGTAAAGGAAATGTATAAAAGAGGATCCTCTGAAGCAGAGGCAGCAGTGAAGAGGATCTCTGGGTCATTTCACAACCACTGAACTTCCTAGCATTCATTTAACACGGTAAGTTAGTTGAGCTACTAGCATTTTAATGTGCAGTGCTTCCTCAGCACTAAAATGTTGGTTAACAAGAATCTCTTTGCTAGATTTTAAGAAACTGATCCATTATGTATGTTTAACTTGTTTGCTTTCTGTTTTTACTTTGTTAAGAGGCGTTGGAATGGCCTCTAGCAAATAGGGCTACAGCTGGCTAATGTATTTATTCTGTGTGGTGTGCACGGTATACAACATTAACATGATCACACACATTGTTCTGCTGTCTTGGCTTTTCTGAGCTAACACTCTGGCTGAAATAAAATGTTTTTTCTGCAATCTGGCATGCCTGAAAATGAAGATGCATCTAAAGGAGGAATGACGCAGATGTTGCTGTCAGCACACTCCTTTCTGCGTGTGTCTAAATCTGGAGCGGGGCCGAGTAATATCAGTTTGGATACATACACCACAGACAGATACACAGAGAAAAAGAGGGTTTTGGACTTCTTTTCCTGTCTTGGATGCTAATTTGACTGCTGTTTCCTTTCAAAATTGTTATCATAATTGGATGAAAATAACCTGAAAAATCCTCCATGCCGAGCTTTGACTTAAACCCCCCGCCCCCAAAAAAACCAATGTACTGTGGTGTTAATCCAACATATTGCATCCTACTGCTGGAGGTTTGCCATGATACAGTAATGTAAAAAAAAAAAAAAGGGGGCAGAGAGAATGTCATTCATTTAGAGAGGATAAACCAGCCATATCTTCATCAAGATCTTAAATGTCATGCATCTTTTTTGAAGTATAAAGTTCTTTCAGAAATTCTGCAGTAAGGTTTGTTGCATTTGTTGAGCTACAGGGCTGGGATCAGACTACAAGATCCAATTTCATTGATTTCCTGCATCCCGTTGCTGCCTAACCACTGAAATAGGATCAGTTTACCATGGCAAAATTTAACTCTCGATTGTCTCGGTTAATTTAAACTGCAGTGCAGATTCGCAATGTGGATCTGGAAGGAGGCCTATTTTCAAACCTAATGTTGCAGTTCGCTGCTCTACAGCTCGCCCTATCTATTGGCATATAGTCACTGTATCCATTATTAATCACAGGCTTCTGAAGGACGATGTCCTTGCAAATTAGCATGCGGCGAGTGCAAAGATCACTTACCAGCAGTGACTTCAAAATGAAGTATTAAAAACAGAATTGGGGCCTTTCTCTCTGTATGCCATAGTTCTATCGTACCACTGCACAAAATGGCCATGGGGACTTCAGCTGGAAAATTTCCGGCTTTGCAGTGATTGCAGTCCCGCACCGTGTGCACGACTGATAAACATATTGCTGTAACATTTACATTTTTGCTTCATCTTCCTATCATGGTTTCTGTAAAGAGCTCTGTGGGGAACAATGGGAGAATCCCTTGCTGAAACTCTTTTCTTTACAATATATAAGGAGCTGTGCTATAACCACTAAAAGAGAAAATCTAGTTTTCATTTCAATGGAAAGTCACTGTTAGCAAGTTATACAGTTGACAAGACAATGCCTTTAAATAGCAGTTCTATCCTTTCAATGCATTTATATTAACTTTATTCAGCATTTACAGTTAGTTTGGTTGTCTGGTAAATGTAGGTTTATTTTTATTTTACATTCTCAGAGATTAACCTAAAATATGTATGACAATGTCAACGTTAAAATATCTAAATTAATTTATCGACTAAACTATGTATGTATTTTTTTTGTTGAATACTTACATTACCTCAAATATTTTCCACATTCATCAAAGCCAGAGAAATCTGTAATGTTACAGTTTTAACAGAACGGATCTTGTCAAGGCGGCCACCATGACTCTTGTCGCTGATAGTTATTTACAATAAAGAGGAATAGATTAATAAATAGCTTTTTGAACCCAGTCCAGTGGATGTGATTAAAAGCTGAAGAAGAGTTACTAAGTGGATCTTTATGGATCTGTCTAGATACGAGATTCTTTCTTTTGTTGCCTTATATTTTCTGCTGTGTTCTGCACAAACAATCATTTTCTCCTGTTTGCAATCCATACTAGCTGGCAGGGATTTCTTTTGGACGTCTGTGGTTCGTATGGATCCTGGACCGGCCAATATGTGAGGAAGCCTGTTCATAAACACACATGCACCCACTTCCAGACGAAAATGAAAAGCTTCTAATCTATCACAGTGCGAAAAATCTCTTTATAGAGGACAAGGGTTCACAGATAAAGCCTAAGTGAAAATCCCTTATTAAAATACAAAAATCCATGACGATAAGTTATTAAATTATGGTGTGGATGACTCGAGTCTAGCGAAAGGTCTCTTTTCATGTTTCATGAAGTGAACTGGTTGAAAGGCAAGGCTTTGTTGGTGCCCACTTAGAGGCTGACATTCAGCTAATGAATCGTCACACTGTAATGTATTCACCCCCCCTGCTGAGTCTAAGAACAGGTTGGATTTAGATATGGGGGGAATCGTCACTCTGCTGCAGTCTCCTACTCTCCTATCAGTGTGTCAGTGAGCAACACTTCCAAAAAGGGAACGGCCAAGGCCACTGCTCAGAGACTCAAAGACTGTGCCGCTCCTACATCAACACCGGAGTGACATGGCTGCCTCTCCAAGTGAAAACCAGGAGTACTCTGACCGGCAGGCTGAAAGAAGGGTCTTTTTCAAACAGCCACTCTCTACACCACCGCTGGAGTGTGTACTCCCTTTAAAGCCAAAGTCACAAGCAGAATGATGCCCCCATGATGAAGTTTAAGGGATTAGATACAGTGGAAAGCTTTGGGACAAACTCCTCGCACTCCAGCAGAAATGTAACTTGTTTCAACCCTGGTTTCATATCACACAAATCATAATAGGCTACACAAAAAAAAACAATGGGAGGTGGTTTTAAAAAATCCTCTCACAGTATAACACAAAAAAACCCCATCATAGCTTTTTATGGGAAAGTTACTTATACAGTTAACAATAGCCTTCAAAACACTTTTTCCCTTTGTTTCCCATTCACTGATTCACCCCACATTTATAAACTGATGGCAGAGGATGCTCTGGAAGGTGCACATCAGTGTCAACTAATCCCATTCATACATATTCACACATTACTGGCTATCTCATATGGAAGCAAGTTGAAGTTAAATCTTTGATGATAAACACAACTTGAAGTTGCACATGGTCTATATTTGAGCATCCATGTAGACCTGAAGTCGGAGGGTTTAACGATCCATTACCAAAACACACTCGGAGGTTTTGGACTGCAGTCAAGGTAGCAGACCCCTCATGTGAGCAAAAAGAGGGAGTAGAAGTGTGTATGGGGTGGTTTTAGAAATGCCCAGGGATTTCAGGAGTTCAAGGAAGTGAGAAGAGTAGTCTGAAGCTCCTGTTTCTGCTGAAACTTCACCTTCCTCCAAACCTACCAAAGCACTAAAGCATACCAATGGATCCTAAATGAATAGCGCAGAAATGACAGCATCCGTCTCTGTGCCTTGAGATACGCCGCTCAATTCTTACCATGCCTTCAGAGGATGGAGAGCAGCTTTAGCAGCACCGTGATCCCTCACCCGTAAATGCAGTGCACTCTGCTGACTGGTCTTTTAAGAAGTTTTAGGTTCTCACTTCTGGGAACAGGACATGTCCTTTTATTTAAAAAAAAAAAAAAAAAAAAGACCTACAGGTTAGGAGAAGAACATTCAAAAATGCAGCTTTCTAAATGTTTTTGATTCAGCAAACACAGTATGGTATAGAGTAAACAACTGTCACCTGACAGGTTTACTGTATGACTCTTACAGTAAAATCCCAAGTGATTGCTTAAATTGACAGATTGAGATTTTCAGTCACTTGAATTGGTTGGAAATACAATCCTATTACCCCCTAACCCCTGTATGAAGTTTTTTCGCCAACATGCTGTCATTAATTGTGAATGTGAGATGGGCCTGTTTCAACCCAGGAGAAACATCACAGTTTCTTTTGCTCTGTTGTGACACATTACCCCCCCTCCCACCGTTCTCCCCGGTGACGTTGGCTCTCGCTCCTCATTGTTTCTCACATTCAGTCGTGCAACCACAAACAGCCAACTAATCTGTTTGATGAGTCATCAACACCGGAGCAGACACCATGCTGCTACTGCCGCCGCTTTGATTTGAGCGATAACGTGATTTGCTGTGCGGGTTACTCGATCCCTAGAGGCCGATAGTATCGTTATGCCTTCAAGTGCAAGACATTTAACCTGGCTACTTAATCACCCATGCTAATGATGTCTGCTGAGAGTCCATATGCTGTGCATCAGGGCCAACAATGAGCAGCTTTCATCTAAGCCATGTGTATAATGTGTCTTTGATCATGCTACGTGGGTCACCAGATGTTGGATCAAGACAGAAACTCTTTGTATCTTTGCTTAAATTCTTTAGTATAGCTGCACTGTCGTTCATCTACTGCTCTGTGTGACCTTGAATTGTCCCCCTGTGGGCAAATAAAGTTTTTTGAATTGAATTGAACAATAACAACAGCTAAATGATTAACAGTCAGAACAGCGACTATAGGGTTGTCACATCACCTGGTTGAAATTGAGATGAGATGAATGAATGAGATTAGAACTGTTGTCATCACATATTAATTATCAAAAATGGCCACTGCCAATATATATTCCATTTAGACAGTGTCACCACCTCTGCTTTCTGTGTTTTTAAGAGACATACATGTAACATTTTGCATATTCATCCCAAAAAGCACTTTTAAGCATTGGCACTATTGATAACAACATTTAAAAAAAACAATACAGATGATTGTTTTAAGACCAGTGTTTTCATACAGTACCAAAGCATCAAACATTTTGACAGTATGATATTTATGAGAGCTTTTTGTCAACTAGTGTCCCTAAAGACAAAAACAAAACTATAAAACTTAACCTACACATTTCAACACTGCTTAATTGGCTGTTTTTCTTCATCCATGACTGAATCATCGTTTATTATTTATTATCATTCATTATTATTTTGTTTCTGTGAAAAGTAAGCGATAAAAGACCAATTCCAGCAATTTAGAATTGCACTTAGAGTAGAGACAAAAAATATAATGATGAAAATCATTGCATCAGAGGCTGTGATGCCAAACCTTTAGCCCTGGTATTTGAAATGAGGGCGTAAACCACTGCAATGCAACTATTAACTTCAGCAAATGTCATCTTGTGTGAAACTCTACTTTTCTTTTTTCTATCAGATTTTATAGATCAAGATAAGAGATGTGATGTCTTCCAGTATATTACGAGTGCCTCTGTCATTTGAAGTTTCTGTATTTTACACTCTTCTGGTGTTTCATTTTAAGTCCAGAAGTGAAAAGTTGCATGAGAGACTTAAAGCATCAAAAAGAAAAGAAAAAACCCCCAAAACATATCGTCCTCCACACTCCTCTCAGGGGCTTTAGCAATACTATGACTTTGATTGGATCAGTAGCCTCCATGAGCAACCTCTTATGTATTGTGCCTGAGGAATGCAGTCAGAACTGAAACAAGCAGAACAGATGGTCTGGCAAAAATATTTTGCTTAAATAAGATAATATATTATGAAGTGTCTCAAATTTATTCTAAAAACAGTTAGATTTATACTTAACTTTTTAGCTCAAACAATGATTCACTTATGACTATTGATTCAGCATTACGAAGATTTTCCCTCATCTAGAACTGAGGCGTCTTTAACTTTTGATTGGATTGTTGAAGTCATTACAAGTTATTCAACAGTGAAAAAATGGTCTGCATGTTCACCCTTTCCTTTTTAGGCCGACACGCGACGTCTTGTTTTAATTTTTCTTAGCAATTCTATTTTTCTGATGGAGTCACACAATTAGCATTACTCATCTCTATGGGCCTGCCCTCATTGGAGTTATATCAACCCGAATTCAATCTGTTTCTTGTATGCACTTTATCGCTGCGATTGTTCAAGGATTTGGACTGAATCATGACTTAAAATGAGACAATACATGAATTATATTAACATGAAAACATGTCTGGCATTAATGCAGATAACCAAATATCTCACAGTACGCACATTTAAATGTGCATTAGTTGCTATGTTTAAATAGGAAAGTGCAATATTTCTTAAACTTGATTAACATCATTCTGATTTGCAATTCCAACTTCCCTGTTTGATTGAAGCCAAATTAAATGATACAATTAAAACATGCATATACAGTACATGCATCAAGCATTTGATCAGATTAAAGATTATTCAGAGCTGTCCTGCTGGTCTAATCTGACGGAAATAGTTTCTTCCGGCTGTGTTTACAAACACCACTGTCGCTGCAGGCCTCCAGATATTGCTCCTCTGCTCGCCCACTCACTGTGTGCCAATCTCCTCCTCTGTCGCATAATGTGAATGTAAATGTCTGTATTTTTATCAGGGTTTGGATTTGTTTTACTTTTCAGGAACTTGATTGAACCATTTGCTGTTTCTGGCATTTTCAAAATTTGAACCTAACCTAATAAACATTGTTTTGTGGATATTGACCCAAGTGTAAGGCACCACACCTCTTGACCAAAATGGGAAAAAAAAACTATCTGAATAGCCCAGATCAGCAAAGTGTCTTGTGGGTTAACATGACACATTTTTTGACTTTGTATTGTATTTTTATTTTTGTACACCCGCTGTGTTAAAAAAAAAATTGATTGATTGCTAGAGTGATAGATATTTGCATTATATTCATTTCTTAATGTACTGTACTCTCCTTTTACTGTAGACAACTATTTTGTAGTGCAGTCATGTTCATGCTTCCACAAGACATACAGAACTCTGGAGGCTGGGCTGTGCTTAGCTTTTCCGTGACATTTAGATGGCAGGTAGTAATTTTTATAAATGGCTTGTGACAATTCACCCATTGTGTGAGGAAGTTTGTCACTTGAAATGTGTTTCTTATTGCCCCACCCACGGTGTGAAGCAGTCGCATCTCAACCACTTATGTGCTTTTCCATCTCAGTGTTCTCAAAGACTACTCAGAAAGACTGCGGTAGTTTCTTGCCATACAGCTCATAGTTAATAGAAGATTTCCAGCAGTGTAATACAATGCTGCCAGGCCCTAACTGCAACTCTGCCCTGTCCAGCAGTGTAGGCTAATATTCCATTCAAACAACCATTAAAGACAAAAACAGGAGTGTGCGACTGAGTGCTTACCCGAATGCCAGCCAGTCATTACAGAGCACGGCAGCTTAATGTGAAAAAATACATAATCAGACAATTACTCCAATTTAATAGTGCATTTGTTCAATCATTATTGAATGCCTTAGCAACAGTTGCAATAGAGGAGACTACTTGGAAGGTTTTATGAGTCAAATAGAGGTACCCTGTCATGTACAGTATAATAGTCTAAAACTACCAAACAATAAGATGGCAGGAAGCTAAAGGTCAGTACACCAGAGACTCAAATCCCAGCTTTGTCTGTGGACTTCTGGGTAGATATTGTGCCTTCCCCTCTCCCCTAGCAGCTAGTGAAGTTGCTGTAGAGGAAGAATGGCAGTAAAAAGAGACGACTGATGCTGAATGTGGATCAGCTACAAGGGCGCTTTGTGTAACTGCTCAATGTTCCTCCTTCCTAAAGAGAGCGGCAAGAGAATATGGAACAGCTGCAGAGCCATGAGGAAATCAAACTGATTTTTAAATTAATCATTTAGCTAATCGACATGAGGCACTATCTAGTGACTATTTTCATGATGATTATTAAATCCTTTTCATGCTTAAGTGTCATACGTAACCAAGTTCTCCCAGTCTCTACATTATGAATGCTCAGGACGCTGTCTTCACCGTCTTCTGACATTTTAATGATTAATGAATTCATTGCCAGAATGCTCCACAGATTACTTTATAGTGAAAATAATAATTAGCAGCACTCCTGAAGCTATGACATTATTAGTCTAAAAAATTAACGTGCGCAAATCTTTGTCAGCACTGTAATGACTTGCAAATCACAATCCATCAGTCAATCAATTCACTTTATTAAATGGCAGAATAGACATGCAGCAAGGTATGTTTAACAATCATACATGAGAGGAGCAAGAATCAATCAATCATTGTGTGTATAGCGCCAATTCACAACAATTGTTATCTCGAGACACTTTCCAAAAGAGCATATGGGATAATATGCAGGAAGGATTTATATTCCTCGCGTTGCTGTTGTCCACACTACCTTGCTGCTAAGGTGGGGTCGGAGCAGGTGGTGCATGAAGGAGGACGCCGATTCTGAGCTCTGTTTTGTAATAGCTGATTCATTAGTTTCACTTTTTGCGTTCCTCCTGTTATGTTTGTTTTTTCTGCAGCAATTCTACGTCTGCCCAGAAAGGTCACCTCTGATTTGTTTTTTTTAGTCTAAGTATTAGTATTGATATCAGATGAAAGACAGCGGCTCTTTTTCTCTGGAATAAATCTCAGTAGAGTACTTCAAAACATCCTTTAGAAGCTTAGCCAGTAAAAAATAAATGAACATTAAACATCATTTGCATAAAATCAGGATTCAGTGATAATATAGATATTTCCAGACAAACTTTCAATGAAAATTAAATACAGCTGATTTATTCTCAGCTCTGACTGATTTGGGACTTTTGGTGCCTAATATAGAAAAAAATCAGTTACTGATACATTGGCCGACATCGTCCATAGCTCTATCTTCGATAATGAAGACAAGATAATCACTTAACTAGAAAGTTACTTTGCATGGAAGAACATCATTGTGTCTTGTGTACTATAATGATACTCAAATGAAATGCTGTCTGACTGGTGAATAAATGTACTTGATATGCTAATATTGGCCAATATTATCAGCTGGCCGATAGATAGGTCGGGCTCTAATTTATTCACTGAAATTTGGTATGACTTTCAACCTTTATTACTCTTCATCCTTTAACATCTTCTCACCAGTACCTGACATTATCCCTCTCCTTTATCCAGCTACCTCCTTGGTTTATAATGTCACAAGAGCCACAGTGAGGAGTCAAAATGTTTCAGAGCTTTCCCGTTTTTTTTGATTAAAATACTAATATTTGACACCATTGGTTTTAATGATTTTATTACACAGTATATTACAGTCAGGACGATAGTATTTCCTTTCCTCTTCAATTTTTTTCCCCCGCACCTCAAAATGTAAGTATTGTATTATTGTAACTTTGCGGTGCAGATAAAAAAAAAAAGCATCTGTGAAGAGTAGCAATCTTTGTCTGAATGACTAAATCTCCAAAATAAAAAAGACAGAAAAATATCTGCTTTCACACATTGAGCACAGGATCTTTATAAAAGCAGGGGACCTTACTGCCTCTCTGTAATATAAAATGTTGCCATTGCTCTCACAAACACCCAGAGCTTGTTGCTTATAAAAGATGTTTCATTGAAAATGTTTTATGCAGTCCCCCCCCATTTGTCTTGTCTCTGATTGCCTTATTGAAATTTTGTATTTTGTTGTACGCGCTGACTGCAAAAAAGTTGTTATTTATATGGAAAGCCCTTGGTGATATCATTTTTCAGGAAACGCAGAAATTACTCCAAACTGCCAAAGCCACAAAATTGGATTGTGTCTGCAGAAATTCCTTTGAAGTGTCAGGACTTTAGAGATCAGCTGTGACTTGTTGGCTCGATAGATGTGGGAGTCTGTACATGTTTAGGGCGCCCACAGCCCAAATGTAACTGTCGCGTTGTGTGTGATATAGTTGCATCATTTATTGCACTTGATGTTAGACAAGCCTCACTCTCTTCCGGTCTCATGTTGCATCACCTCTATAACTATTAACTGCTTGGTGCTATTATAACACTGTGAAATCACGTGCGTTTCGTGCATTGTCACATTGAGGACACTTGTGGGAACAAATGACTGTTCATTTTATACAGTAGAAGTTTTATCACATGCAGAAGAACAATGCAAGGCTGCTCCTGACCTATTTGGACACTATACAGTAATGATGTCCCAATGGAACAGAGAGTACAGTTTGAAATGACTGAACTTGGGGTCCTATAGAATGAGAATGCATTATGGAAAAAGAGTTGAGCTCTCTGATGATTGACTTTAGGTTTCTGACACACAGTGGGTTTATTACTCCTTAAAATGTCAGAATTTGTGCAGGCAGATGGATGATCACTTTGCATGTAATGTATTTTTTTAAGAGAAATGGGCAATGCTGCCTCTCAAACAAGGCTTTTTGATGCAATGCAGCACCTTGCATTATATAACTTTAATAACAGCATTGCTTCACTACTCCTTTAAAAAAAAAGAATCTGTGTCGCATCGTCCTTTATCTCAGAAAAGGTGTCAGCACCAGTAGGAGTTAATATATTTCAAATGCGATTATGTGCTGTCCGGTGCCGTGAAGCTATGGCCAGCCTCACAGCTGTACTCGAATTTGTTGTCACTGTAAATTCACTCTGCCTGAAGCCCCTTTGGCATCATCTTCAGATGCACGATATTACCTCTCTACCTCTTTCACACCCCTGCATCTTCTCCATCGCTCTATTGTAGAACACTTTATTTAGATTTTTTGCTGATCATGTAATCATGTTAAAGCTCCTTTTCCCTTCTCATTAAAACAGTGTTATGCTAAAAAGTTTGATGAAACATCAACCTCTCAGTGTTTTTCTGGGTCAAGTGCAATATGAAATACAGTAGGCCTAGTCAGGGATGCACCAACACTGGTTTCTATGGTAACTGCAGGGCTGTATTTAGTGCAGTTGTTCCAGTGCGCCTGCCTCTCTGTTTTCAACCAGGCGAGAAAGAAAGAGTGAAGACCATTCCCTGGGGGGGGGGGGGGGGGGGGCAAAGCAGAAAGTGGGGCAACATCTCCTGTCACTGTCAAACAAAATCTTTCAGCCCGTGAAGGGATCATATCATGCATTCATTAGCTTCTTTTTTTTCAAAGAGAGATGATGCAGAAAGAAAGGGGGATATTCAATCAGACATTTCACGGTCTAAGACACGAACAACCCTATTTATCTGTTCACACAAACTCAAACTTCTGACCTTTCAAGTCTTTTTAACAGTGTACACATAAAGGAAAACATAAATACTCTCAAAATTATTCATCATTTGCATTTAAAATGGTAAAAAAATGAATAAATAAATGTAACTTTTTACATTTCAGCCAACCCCGATTTTTTTTTCTTATGCATCCTTTTTACATTATATGAACTACAGCGATTTACTTTACAGACAGGGCGGGTAATCTTGTCCAGATATACTTTTTAAAAATGTTGGTTGCGATTGTCTTTGTTTCGACAGTAATTAATAATTCATGTGCTGTGAAAAAGAAACAAAAAAAAATCTGTCATATGTAGTAGTTTGCGCTAGTGCATGTAAGTGAGGGGCGCGGCTTTTGAGGGAGCTCAGAGGGGAGGGGGTGGGTGGGATACAGAGAATGGAGAGGATGCTACTTTGAAAATCATCCTCGGTTTTAAAAAATGACCTACCCTGCCTTTAACTCCTAGTTATGATAGAAAGTGTGGACTAAAACATCAATTTGTGGTATTCTTATTAGAAATAGGAACTTCAGTTTGTTAAATGTATACGAACCAGTGTGTTGAAACTACTACAACATTAACATACATTATTGCTGCCATAATGACTTTACATAATGAAACAGTCAATGCATTCAATGGTGTCTGATGGTATAATTACTAAAATAGCTTTCACAGAGCTGACCTGGATTGTGCTATAAATAGCCTTCATTAAGTCTCAAGTCCTCTCAGAGGAAATCAATAAAAACATGAACAGGTAACATGTTTATCTCATGAAATACTTAACTCATCTGTGGAGTAGTAGCAGTTTATTAAAAAAAGTGAACTCAGGAGCACTCAGTTGGTAGAGCAGGCGTCTAATGTACAGAGTCACAATCCTCTGGTTCCCGGTTCGACTCCTCATACTGACACTATTTTCTCTTTTCCCATATTTTCTTTGTATTTACAGCTGTCTTGTTCAAGTACAGGTAAAAAAAAAAAAGGAAATTCTAATATAGAATAATGTTAGAAAAAGGACCTGTGCTTATTGCAGAATTCACTGGCCCATTGCAGCTTCAGGGTCACTGATCTAAAACTTGTCATTGCATTAAGCACAAAACATGGTTTGGCCATGAAGGGTGCAGCACCCTCTGGGATATCACCCATGCTAGCATTCAACAATTACTGTGAAGGTGCAAGAACACTCTGACCCCTGTGGACCTACACTGGCAGAATGACAAGAGCTAAAGGAAGCTGGCTGACATGAACAACAAGCCTCCAAAGGCTGATAAACACTTCATAATCCTTGCAAATTGCTGTCCGGGACTTTGTCTGATCAAGACTCATTTCTCCAGGCAGAGACCGGAACATGAGGGGCGACCTTGGTATTGTTGCCAACACCTGCCTTCCGATAAGTGCACAATGTAACCTAATAAAATATTCTGAAGAGGTGTACAGAGCCAAGTTTTAACAAACATCATCTAACCCAAACCTGTTATACTCAATTTGGAAAAAAGGGGGAAACACTCTGGGGCCCACCCAAACCTTTAAACACACAACTCTTTTTTCTGTAGTTATTGGAAATAGCCTGTTGCAGCCAGCCTGCAGTACCTTAAAGTCACAGAAATGAGGTCCCATCCCACACTGTGGGGATGGCTGATCTAACCAGGTGGCAGTCATCACGCAGCGCATCAGCCCCTTGTCTACTTCCAAAGTTGGTGTAGCTGAGACGAAGCTCAATCCAAAGACCTCACAGAGGCAGCATTGAGACTCTCAATTGGATTGTGACTTAGAAGAAAAGAGAAAAGTGTTTGGAATTCATCAAAAAAAGCTAGGGCAGCTGGAGGGGGTGCCCTTTGCTACGAGCACATGCATGGGTTAAAGGGGTTAAAGGGGTGAAACATCATCTGCCGCTGATCCCTGACTAATGACCTTAAGGCTCACCTTGAAGGTGTAACAGAAAGAAATATCCAAGAAACCCACCCGTACATTTCTACAGTGTATGAGAACAAGTGGGTCACTCTCTTCTAAATTAATTTCGTCTTTATTATTGATAATGTGCGGAACATCTGGACCACTGTTCCAGCCTGGACTGCTCGTATACACCCAGCAGCTTCCAGTTTAAATATTGTATAGACCTGCTGCTCACCATAAAACGTGACTTGGAACACACACAAAACATAATAATTTGTTTGAAAACACTAAGATGCATTTCAGCTCCAGATGACAGGGGGATATGAGAAAACAAGGAGAGAAAGTTCAATGCAGGAGCACTGTGGGATGTAGTATTCAAATGAGGCTGGAGTGGAGGTACGACGAGGGAGCGTCTGTGGCTGTTTGAAGTGTGACAGTGTTTCCCTGCCTCCACTTTGCTTCCAGCAACTCATTTCAGCTTCAAGCATACAACTGCACCTGTCACACAAGAAACTCTTCGAAAAATCTTACCCTTTAACAAAACATTGAGTAAACTTTTTTTTTTTTGGTTAATAAGACACGTTAGAGCTGAACTTATGAAATATTTTTGATATTTACCCATTTCATGTAATTGTTGTCTTTTAGCATCTTCAACATCTTGTGACTCATCTGGTGCTGCTTAAAATCACTGCAGCTCTAATACTGGCACTTATTCTGTTCCTTAATTTGAGCAGCGAATGCATTATGTGAAGTAATGATTGAATTAAGGGTTCTGGCCCATAAATGCCAAAAGCAAACACAATCACAACATGTGAAATGTTCTATGAATAATGCCGAATAAAGGTACGAGGAGGGAAATGAGCCACAAATAAAAAGGAGCTCTGTTGTCTATACACAGTTAACAAAATGTGTTAATGGAGAGGAAACGGTACGGACACACTTGTTTTGCTTTGGGAGAAAGACAATAAACAGTGCTTGGATTTCATCAGCTTCGTAATGGATGAAAAAATATGTTTTTTGATGCTTTAGCAGGTAAAAAGAATAGTCAATGCCTTGAGAGTTGCGTTAAATTCAGGGCTGTGACTGCAGTATGTGTGTGTATATATACATGTGTATATATATACATATATACACATATACATATATACATATATATATATATATACACAGTATATGAGAGAGAGATAAAGCACCACCTTGACATGTTGTTCTTTATTGTGTTCTACTGTTGTTTTTCTGAGAGCAGCCACTGGGGATTTTTCTGTCAAAGACTAACATAAAGAAGCATTGTTGACAAATCATAAAGAGAATATGCTTAATACTATTAAGTATCACACATGCTGCACATGTTATCTTCTTAGAAAAAAATGTATCAACGATAATTTTTTTCTTTCAAAAAGTAGTTTTCTGGTTGTACAGCATAGTGAATTAACAGATCCCTTAGTCTGCTACAAGATTGCTGCATTTATCATTATTTGCCAGAACTTATTCGGTCCCACAAACGGTCGTATGTTGTTCTGTTGTCTGCTCTCTTGATACTAGCTTAACTTGCATGTGCTTCACAAGAAATCTGTTGGAATGCAATGGGTGGGGAGGGGGGCGGCTTTTAGTAAGAAGCTGCCTCAGAACAATGTCGATTTGAGGCAATTACATGACTGACAAGGCAGACTGGATCAGAAGACAGCAAGGACTGATGTTATCTTTGTAAAGATAATGAAGGCAGCCTGACAGGGGGAAAAAAACACTCACACCCTATGCACAAGCTTTTATAAGGGTTTGTGGGCATAAACAGGAATAACATGACCACGAAGGGATAAAGGGGTGAGATGTTGGATGTACAGCGGACACACAGCACAGCTTAGTTTAAATGATCTATATGAGCACAAAGGTTGCATCATATTTTAATGGCACAACAACTGTCTCAGAATAAATCACAATTCATTCTTCATCGTGACCCCTAAATCAGAGAGAATGGAAAATCATTTTGTTTTTGTTGAACCGCTGCTATGTGAGCATTTAACACACTATAATGTGCTTAGTATGTCCTAAGTACAAATGAATCCTGGAGCCATTGAAGCTGTGTCTTCTCTGTGTACAAATGTTTCAATTTAACTAAAGTGTAAGTGAAGAGCCTCAGCAGGTGCTTACAGCCGTTCTGTTTATACACGAAAAATAACAGTTTTTAAAATTATTATAATCAATCTCTCATTTTAAATGGGACGTCTGCTCCTGGGTAATTGCTAAATGAGATGGATGTTTCGAAAAACAAACAGAATCCAGTTTACACAATTAACATTTGCAGCCCAGCGGGGATTTACTTCAAACTGGTGTAGACCTGAAATACTTGAAATAAGTTTAATTTCAATGAAAAACTGCAATTATGAGTGAATTACCTTAAACACGCCATGTTTGTGTACACTCTGCAAAATCTGAGCACATTTTTTTTCAGAAAAAAAGAACAAACAATTTTACAGCCAGAGGACAAAGTGTGAAAAACAAATGCTGGAATTTATTTGCCAAAATTGGTGTTGTTTAAACAAAAGAATGAAAAAATGTGTTCAATATTTATTCATTGTCTCGTCTTTAGGGCCTCGGTTGAACAGCTGACAGTTATAGAAGAATTGAGTGTAATACAAATGTCATACCAATGTACAGCTTGGAGAGTCATCCAATGGTCTAAACAATCTATGAGATTGATATTAAATTATAGGAAACAGTTCCAAGGTGAAATATGTATCCGTCCAATATTCTGGCACCGCGGTCTTTTCCATTTTGCTGTCAGTAGACATTCATTTCATTTCAGCATAAATGATGGACTACTTTATTTATCAGAGCTTGATGAATGTTTATTGATATGTGTGCTGAAGTCTATAGGGCCTCTGTCATACCTGTGTCATTCTATGATTTATGTTTATAGTTGTTAACCCATCTCAGTGAGTCTCTGCATTCCTGTTTTTGTGCAATGCTTGTGGTGTGCTAGTCTACCCAGTGCATCACGTTCAACAACAACTGCAATTCTATTATTGTCCTGAAGGAAATGAAAATTGCAGCAGGCGCCAAGACATGACCGCTATGCAAAAAACAACATCAGGAATATACATACAGACATACAGAGATTTCACTTAACTGAAAAACCAAGACACTCCCAACCACACTGAGGCTGGAGTGTTTGGAAACTGCACACTGCCGATTTTAGCAAACCAAGCCGCAATACAACAGGTAGGGACAGATTCTATAAAAAATGGATAAAGTCATTAACACTTAGCACACCTTGAACGACTTCATCTTTCTTAAAAGTACAGGCGCTTCTGAACATTTTGACATGTAGCCTCAGTGTTGGGTATAGAACGTAATGTATTTTATATAATGGTTCCAAAGTTTTTATTATTTCTTTTTTTATTGAGGAACAATCTCAATGTGTAAGCTAACTCCCAGTTCCTTTCGCTGTCTGCTGTTCTTCGTGTTTTAACAGTAACACATTTTGACACAAAATCAAAAAATCAGTATTCTTAGTTAACTTTTCAAACACAAAATTATCACAAATTCATCTTGAGGTAGCTGATAAGTAGCTTATTGTTTATTGTGCACAATTGTTCCTATTGTGAAAATTAAATTACAATTAATTGGCAGCCCTGCTTTGCACTTATACTAGACTACATACTCTATTTATCGACATTTTATATCCACGTTTACTTCTCACTCTTTTTACTTACAGTGAAGATTATGCATTTATATGATGAAACGTGATACAATTTTTAAACTCCAGCAAAGCAGATGTATAATGAAGTAGCTTCAGGATACAAATGATCCAAATGATCAAGATTTCCAGCATCACCGTACTAATTAAATGAATAAATAATAAACAACTTCCACAAACGGAAATAATGGCACAACCACAATGTCAGATAATATATCACGACAATATTTTATAATTAACTATCCATGGACCATTCCCGTTCATGTGAAATATTTGACATATTTAGTACATTTAGCTGACAAGACTTTCTTCTGATTGGATTTTTAGAAGCAGAGTGGAGTGAAACTTTATTTTTACTCTGTTGATGTTGCAAAGAAAACGATCCAAATACTTCTTGCACCACCTGATGTGTGTAGTGCTGCAAATTTACCAATTAATTTAGACTTGAAATACAGCTTGACACATCCCTTATTGATTTTTTTGTCAGAAAGAGATCTGCGTTATCTTAGTTTACACATCTGACTTGGAGACAAAGCCGAGATATTCCTGGAGATGGTGTCTCCTGTTTGATTTATAATGAGTGATATTGTAGAGGAGTAATCTAGTTTTGAGGCGCTGGGGGCCGAGGGGAGAGCTGTACGACTGTGAATAAAACCACCTCCAGACTACAGAGCTGTCATTAATCACACCCCGGGCTGGCAGTGCGATGCCTGCTGCTATGTTCCCTTTCGACTCTGTCGTAGGATATTTGTTGCTTGTCTCTAGTTTTCCTCTCTAGCCCTCGTCATCCCTGTCGTTAATTAAAAGCATGGTGCAAATTTTCAGCTCTCTCCAAAATGCACAGAATCATTCTCTTTTCGGGCTGCTCTTTGGCCCGTCTCTTTTTGTCCGAGAATTTGTCTTCCTCTGTCAGCAGCCAGTGCTGACATGCCACTACATAGACTGGCTCTTTCTGCCAGTCTTTTGACAACATGAAAACTTTTGTAAGATAAAAAAGTATGCTTCTTTTCCGTGAAGCTTAAGACACTAATGTGCCTTGTTTTTGTCATTGTTTAAGCTGCATTTAACACATAGTCATCACTGGGTTTGTAGCTCCTAAGCTTATGGGAAGTGTGACTTATTGTGCTGAAAAGAGCAGCATCTGACTGTCAGTGAGTGTGTTAGACAAGGGATGGCAAAGTGTTATTTTCAAAATGAAACTGTCACAAGAAGAAAGCCTCTAAATGGGTACTGCTTAAATGTAGATTACATGTAACTGTTACGTAACAGCAGACCCTTATGAATGGAGCGCGGACAGAGGCATTGTACTGTATGAATTCATCCTGAAAACAAACAGAAGTGATTCTTGGAATAAACAGCCTTAACATCTTTTTATGTTTTCTGCAAACACACCACTGTATGCACCGAAGATGCCAAACATGCTTTCATAAGACAAGTAAAGGAATGGGCTGTCTGAAGAGTGCTCCATTAGTGCTACACCTACACTGCTCTTTTTCTCACACATACAAGGTGCATCATTTACGGCTTCTGCGATTGTTTGGGTATGCACCAAGCTCCTCTGGAATCTGCAGCAGAAATTGTCAAAGACGATCATTTCATTCCTCGTCAACTTGGGCGTTGAAACGCTCGCAGTCGGAGTGCAGCGGAGAATGTTGATTTCGTGGCAGACAGATGCCAACTTTCATCCCGTTAGAGTTTCCTTTGGAGCGACACTATGTTGGCTGACAAAATTAATTCAAAGTGAGCCTGAAAGTCAATCTCATGGGGATACCAACAGCAGCATATCCAAGCCTCCATATGCAACTTTTGATCAACTTTATGCACTCATATAAGGATTGACAT
Organism: Symphodus melops; assembly: GCF_947650265.1. NCBI lineage: Eukaryota > Metazoa > Chordata > Actinopteri > Labriformes > Labridae > Symphodus > Symphodus melops. The sequence goes on from NC_136700.1 coordinate 8,160,124, forward strand.
TTTCAAAAGCTTAATGAGGCTTCACTCGGGGTTTCATGAAAAGTTAACCGTCTGGGCTTTCCTAAGTGGTTTAATAGATTTTAATAGGGGTAGAGATTTTTTACATTTTAAGCTACATTTAACACAGAAGCTGTAAGGAGAGAGTTGGGCACCCTTCCTGGCAGTGTAGGTCTAATATTGTTGTAGGCGGGGATCTGTGCCCTCAGGTGCAGCATTAAAATCACCAAACAGAGCACACAATACACTCAAAGCTGGCTCCCCAAAGTTTGGACTGCATGGTGTGAAAAGATGTTTATGGTCTGGTGGAAGCACTCAGATTTCAAAGGAATGGTTAAGATTTATTTAGTATTGAGTTCATTCAAACTACACAGCCATTTATCAGGCATAGAAACGTACTGCAGCAACAGCAACAACAGCAGCAAAGCTATGGAGTAAATAAAACAAGAAAATTCACTCAGTATGCGGCTGAGGTCATCTCACAGGTCAGGCAGCAATATGGTTTTTCCTTCTCTCTCAGACTTTTTCACTTCACTTTCACATTCGATTCCCTACGTACTCACATGGTAGTTTTAAGTAAAAAGGTTTTTAAATCTCAGGGTGAATTCTCTGTCTGAGTCGCTTGAAAGATAGTCAGAAGTTAATGTCAGTGGTGCTCTGAACAGGCGGCAGTCATCATTTATGAATTGAACTCATTAGTGTTGGGTTTGCTTTTTTTGCATGAGTAGGCGGAGGTGAGCTGGAAGTGTCAGTCAAGCAGATTTAGCGAATTGAGAAAACATGGGAAAATATTCCATTTTTTAAGTTTTGATAAGCATGAAATTACACTGGACAGTAACATCAGCTTCAATCAGTAAAAAACAGACAATTACAAGCTTTGCCAACAGAAGCTTACAGCCTACCATAAACTATTACCATAATAAGTGTTATGTTGACAACCTTTATTCATTAAATCCTTTTCAAATCCTGGTTACAAATGGCTTCACAATGGCTGCAAAATTAAACAGACAAGTCTGACAATTAGATGTTTTTTGAATGAAATAAATCAATATATCTAGAGGGAAATTAAAGAGTTTCTAAAACTAGAATAAAATACAGAATTGTTATGCGTCTCCTTGTGTAGTTAAAGGCAAGGTAGGTCATTTTCTCCAGATACACATTTTCATATTTAAGATTTTTTAAGATTTTGGTTGACATTGTCTTTAGGTCCTGACAGTAATTAATGAATAATGTTATCTGAAAAAGAAAGAAAGAAAATCCCTCATCTGTAGCAGTTGTGAACTCGTAAAAACGTCGACAAATGTCGGCACTCGGTACACGTTTGATAAACCAATCAAGCCTCTCTACCCCATGCATGCATGAACCCACACTCAAAGCATGAGCTGAAATCTGCTTCTTCACCAATGGCGCTAGTGCATGTAAGTAAGGGATATGGCTTTTGAGGGAGCACAGAGGGGAGGGAGGTGGGTGAGAATGGAGAATAGAAAGGATGCTACTTTCAAAATAATGCTAGTTTTCGAAAATTACCTACCCTGCCTTTAAGCGACCCTGTGACTCCTGTGTTTTATATCATAGTACAATCTGTGTGTAATATTTATTTGTGCTATGTATTTGATTACTATGGAATAACACTTTATTATTATGATATAATAATTTGATACTGTTTTAATTCTAAAGAGTATTCTTCAGTGTTCACTAATAGTTTACAGTGACAGCCTGATCTGGCGGTGGGGTGCTATCTTGTTCAGGAAGACTCATTCTGGCTCTTGAGCTCACATCAACAGAGTCGAGGTCTGTTGAAGATGACAATGCCTTTTTGGTTGCAATGGCAACAAAGGGCCATTGAGTAGGTTATGTTATGAAACGTACCTTGTGTTATATCAAATTACATGTAAAGGTATATTTTGTATTCGTTAAGGCAAATATAGATTTCTTTACTTGGGCTCAAGAAAATGTTTAGCTTTAATGTTAAATGTAGTTAAGACTGTGCTTACTAATCCAGATCCAATAGTTTGAAAGGCTAGTGAAGTTAACAGATTTTCCCATATGGGGGTGTTTAACATTCTCTTTTTTCATAAAATGTGAATAAAAAATGAAATAACTGTGCTAGAATGACTAATAAAACACACTTTCTCAGAAGGACTTATAAACGAAAGATTCAAACTGAAACTTTTTTATAATATATTTTAAAATCTACTCCCTGAGGTCCTAATTTAAAATAAATCCGACCTTTGAAGTTACACGAGTGTGAGTCTTTGTCCCCTATGTTAGGGAGACACTATTGAAACTGAACTCAGACTCTGAGTTATTAATATAGACTGTGACACTTTCATCTGAACATGAAACATAAGTTTGCATTGACAGTGGGAGTGTTTGAATGTGTTTCCACTCTTAGATTGTCACTTGATTCCAGAACCAAGTTTCACTGTTGAAAAGGTTATTAGAAAGTTCTCTGATCTCTAATATCAGGTTTTCATGACCCCTGTCCACTATTAAAGTTGGCTAAATGTTCAACATGAAAAAGGGGTCTTGCCAGGGTTGTGAGGCAAACATGAGTTGGAGGAGTTACATTTTAAATATGTGCAAAACACACTGCACGTTTTTAAAAGCTCACATCCTATCTTGTTATCATATCTCCTTATTTTCCATCTGAAATCAGAAGCAAGCAGGGTGTAGGATACACAGATATTTCCTTTGGCTAAAATATTAATTGAGAAATGTACTACAGGCCTGATCCTCATTTGCTATTTTTTTTTCGAGAAAGTGTTAAATACAGTCATGAGATGTGTGATATTTTGAACTTCTATGTATTGGCCCCTCTTACTGTAATCTGAACAGTGACATTTACTACTTCCATATTAGATTTTAGGCTACAGTAGTTATGTAAGCGCACCCAACTGGTGTCTCATTGTATTATTCTCTCACAGCTACAACAGATAGGCAAATAGCTGAAGCAGTCTCTATCTATTCTCAATGTATTACTTTTTAAGGGCACACCATCAGAAAGTGTTGCTTTCTGCGAATAAAGAAGAAGCTTATTTGCACAATTTCCAAACTGAAAAACATAAAATGTTTGATAAGGACGTGTTTGAAACCATCATTATTAAGAACAGAAAAAACGTATTGTTCTCAAGATGTAAGAAAACATGTTTGGTACCGACAACTAACATGTCATCAGCACTTTAATACTCTTGTCCTAACAAAAGCAGACATTTTAAGGCAAATATTTAAATCACCTTGTAAGCGCTAATTACATCACGTTAGTACATTCTGTCAAATAAATCTCTATATATTTTTTATCGCATTTTGTGGAGCCTTGTTAGTATATTAAGTTAGACAGGTTGTTGCTGCACGCCACATGTTCACGTTGACAGAAGAGTGTAAGCTTCAGGGCACAGCAGTTCTCTGTCTCTGGTAATTATTTTAAATCTCATGATGCAGCTAAAGGCCTGTTCAGGCATCACTGACTGGTTTGCACATACTGGAGCAGCAACCCATTAATTGGGCATTTAAAGGGCCAGATTGTCTTTTCTGCACGTTTTAGTCAATTTACCAAACATCACATGTACTCAGCATGACTTGTGCATTTCAAACCTTTTAAGTTATCCATGAACGCCTGGCTTCATTTGAATGCAATCACAAGCTCTTTTTTTGTATTCTTTCCAATCTGAGAATTTTGAGAGAACATCTTATATGTTAAAGATTATTTACAATCATGTTGCTTTCAAATCATCCGTTTCTGTTTGTTTTCTCGTTATAACCTTTGACAATTTGTGCAACACTATTCGTGGAACACTATTCAAGTGTTTTATAGGCTAAGGAGCGCTGTCAATGTGGTTTTTAAGTTTTGAAAGTTCTTTGAATGTAAGAAAATATTCCTCACAAATCAAATACGCTGTAAGAAATGAGCTTAATTCCTCCCACAGATGGAGTTTGTCTCCCAACTGGGAGTCTTATATTGCATATGCTTGTCTGAATTATGATGCAATGTTGAAGCTACACAAACCTATTTACTGGGCCTAATGTTGGACTCTGGATTCAGTTGTTTGTAGTCCCAAACTTGATAATAGAAAGGTCTTGCCTGACTATTCACCTGGGATGAGTGCAGACTGAGCTCTGTTTGAGGCGACTGGAAGCACTGAAGCGTTCGTTTACTGACCATAAGTGCTCGGTGTCTCTGGAGGAGCAAGTCGGTGAAGGGCAGAAAATGCTTATTTTTTTCTCCTTCATACAGATTAAACAACAAAAAAACACTGAGCAAAGCAAAGTCACTTATCAAATGCAAAGTTTAAACCTGAACATATTTGTTTTTTATCGCCTCGCAATGGATACATGTGAGGCTTTGTCTGCTAAGATTTGCAGGACTGTAAACCAAACAGTTACTACCCCACTTCTGAGTAAGAACTCACAATCCTGTGACCAGCACTAATTGACTCTACAATTAGCATTTCAAAGAAAATCTGGATAACTCAGCTACATGTGCACATTTTGGGAATGGGAAAAAGTCAAAGCAAAATGGGAGATAGACACTCAGGAAACAAACAAACAAATGTATTCTTCCTTGCCTATGCAGATGCAGATGTTTGACCATGAGATTGACAGATCACATCAGGCCGGTTCTCCCTCACTGATTATCATCAGCGGTCATAGGGTGGTTATTATTACCACTGCAGATCAATCAACCCATCCAAAACACTGTGCATCTGTTTAAGGGTTTCTGTATTTGATTTCCTTAATGCTAAATCGAAAGCGAAAGTAAGATATAATCACTCGACTGCCATGCTCTTGAAGTTGATAAGGGATGCAGACTGCACATTGATTTACTTATTTACTTGTTTGTCATATTTGGGCTGGAAGTGGGAGCCAAAGTAAAGAACATCTTTTGTGGAGATGACTTACTTGCCACTATGATTTAACCTGGCAGCGAAAGGTTGTCTGTGAATAACCTGTGGATTTGTTATGCATATTTTCCTCTCTTTAAAAGCACAAGCTGTGATGTCTGTAGTTTTTAGATAAAGGTCTTTAATATGCTTTAAAAAAGATCCATCCTTAAAGACCATGTATTCAGGTCTTCACTGCACTGTGGATTAGACCCAGTGACAGGGGTCTTGCTAAACTCCTTCTGTCTGGGTTATCACTCTCTGACAGCCCACTGCTCTCTGATCGTTGCTGCCGTCACAGAAACATGCATCACACACCAGTAAAAGCGCCTCTCCTCCGCCCACTCTCTTTCTGCTGAAAGTCAACACCACAGTTTCACCACACATGTATTTACGTGCTCACAGACTCCCTCACAAGACACGCATGCACATGCACACGCATACAGTACACAGATACAGACGCCGTTCCCATTACGGTGACAAATCTTGCCTGAGCTGGCTCCCATCTGTGAGTCACGGCGTGGTGTGTTTGTACGAGTCAAACTCCCCCGTCATCTGCCTTTCACAGATGGATCCGTGTGGTGTCCGAGGGGCCGTTGTCTGGTGGCCGCGATCAGAGGACGCTTTGGATTCAAACCCTCTCATGATCCGGATCAAGAACAGACACATATTTCTTAAAGCTTTGAGGTGTAAAGGGGGCAACTCTCCAACAAAAGGGTCAAGTTAATCATCATGGCTTGACTGGGTTTAATCCATAAAACCATGACTTCGCCCTTACATAGCTTACTCGGCTCAATCTCTGCACTGATCCCATTTTCTCTGTATACATATCCGTTCTTTCACTCCGGCTCCTATTTTGCCCATAATGGGATTAACTCGAGTGACACCAATCTGAGATCTTGCGTTAAACTCTGCGGGGTGAATCTTATTCCTCTGGTTATTCCCATAAGGGATGAAACATGGCTTGGATTACATAATTAGATCCATCTCTGCTGCCTAAATGTAAGGGATGACACATTGATGAGAATAGCTCCGAGGATTCTCTTCTTGTTTGCTGCCGGCAGGGTCAAGATGCCTTCAGGAACATAAAAAGAAGACAAAACATGTTAATGAATGTGTCTGCTAGAATATGTAACGGGTGCCATCATAAATAATGAATGCTGTCAAGCACAGCTGGAATCAATGCAACCTAACACCTCCTTAGTCACTTTTCCCAGCAGGTAATGCTTTGTCCAGCTATTACCTGTTTGGGCAATAAAGATCAAATAGGTTTACGCCGCTCCTACACTTAAAACAAAATACGTTCTAGGTTATTATTGCCTAACCCACCAATAACTTTGGAAACGCAGCTATTAAAAAAGCTTATTATCAAGCTCCTTTCCGCTCGGTAATAAAATCAACGTGGAACAATTGACCTTGGCAGAACAAAAGCCCTTTCATTCCTCTTCGCCTCATTCATGGTGCAACAAGACATTAGAGAGCTGTTTCATTGCTCCGGCTCTCAGTGCTCCCGGAGCTGTTAACAATCAACAGTAATGTTTTTTTTTTTTTTTGTTCTCAGTGGTCAAAGGCTGCCTAATATAAGGCCATCTTGTTTGCATTTATGCAACAATGTGCACAAAAGCACATGTTGCTGGTGATTAATGTGGAGATTCATTGAACTTTTATAAACCATATTTGACCTCGTTTATGAGCATGCGCCTCCGGCTATTTCATCAGGCTTAAAGATGTTTTCAGTTTCTTAGAAGGTGCTCAGATTTAACAAGCGTCTTTTTTATTTTGTTTTAAATTCATCCATGCATATTTATATGGATTAAAAATCTGCATTCTCATGCTTTAAATGTTTTATTTACTTCAGTTCAGGTTTTTTCTGGCTGTTGGATTAATGGATTCTTATGTTTGACTGTGCAGGATTTGGCTGATAAAAAAAAATGTAATACAGTATTTTTCATCAGATTTCATCACCTGGCCCTTACGCTAACATCTAATTTGCATACAAAAGAATTAAATGAACCAGCACTAAAGATCTCTGCAGTGTAGCTACATTAAGAGACAATCCAGTGGAAGGTTGCATCAGTCTTAAATGGTGACACTGTGAACAATCAAGCAAATTGCACAGGAGCTTTTTTTTAAGAGCATGTAATGTACTGTATATTCTACATATGCAGCCATTATCACGAAGGTAGAGACTTAAAAGGGTTTAAAGTATAGGATGCTAGATAGTCTATTCAGCTGCCTGTGTAGTCAGAAAAAGGAGTGTCTTTGGCAAAGTACAGAGATATCTTGTAGTTCATCGTGGCTCACCATTAATGCTACATAAAAGAAATAACCGCATTATCACAATAAAATGCTTTCTGGTTGAAATTTGCACATTTACCTCACTTATGGTCATAAAAGGGTACATTTGGATCTTTAGAACACAAGTTTGATCCTTTCATCCTTCATAGTTTATAGTTTGATTTGTCTTGTAGCTAGTTTTTTATATATATATAAAGCTGTAAATGTCATCTGTTCCTCACTCTGTTGTTTACGTCCTCATACAACCATAAAGTCTTCTTCAGATCTTTAAAAAAAAAAGAAAACCAGTAATATACACATTTTAGGCTTCAGTACTGCAGATTATTAAAGAACCAGGGACAATTTGTTAATCGTGTCCTCTGCTGACGACTGTAGAACTACAGTATCTAAAGAGGAAATACTCCTCTTTGCAGTGACCATGGGTTTGAATCCCTCTTTAGCCTTCTGCTGCATGTCATCACCCGTTCTCTACACCTGTGTCTATATATCCAATAAAAGCAAAAATAGATGGGGGGGGGGGGGGGGGGGGGGGGGGAATGAATAAAGCCAACCTTAAAATCTTGACTATTCCTTGACGATCGAGTTTAATGCAAATTCTCCAGTCTCAATTTAATGTTTGTACAATTAATTTCCTATAATTGTGTTTTTTTCACTTGTTTCTTTGCGCTTGCTTAGCTTATCATACTGGTCCTAAGGATAAGTCTTGTGACTTAATGAAATCCCCTCAAAACTGGCACAACATAACTTTTTTATATGTATAAAAAGTGCTATATAAATAAAGCTCCCTCTTTTTAAGGTGTTGTCTGGGTTGCGAATAATGGCTGAGAGATGTCAGTCTTCACATTCAACAATAATTCCATTATTAGGCAGTTTCAAAATGTCAGTCAGTACTGAATGAATTTGTTGTGGCCAAAATACCCTGCAGTTATTGGAGATTAGTGGCAACATGGCATCCTAAAAGTTGTACTCAATAACAGTTTATCAGTAAATGATTAACAAGGCCATTACTTACCACCTTTCAAAGGCTTGTGGGTAACTGTTAGAAAGCAAGCTCCAATATACCGTATTTATTTTCAACGCTCTCTTCGTTCTAGGAGAGGCACTCAGTGCTGGCAAGCTGACTCCACCTGCTCTCCAGGGCACGACAACTTGATTGACATTTCTTCGCAATTTCTCAGCAAACAGTCAGTTTGACTGGAGGCCTTATTTCATCATTGCTGCCTTTCTCTGCCCCTCCTGAGGATCTTTCAGTGCTGGATGGTGCTGAGAGAACATTTGACCAGTCATGTCATTAACCCATGCGCACACATGCTTATATTTGTTTATTTTTACGTTTTATTCTCTTCTCCAGTTGTCTTCAGTTTTGATTGGGCACAGATATTCCGAACAGGGTGAGGCCTTTATGTTTGAGTGTGGAAAATATAAAGCACAATGTTATTGTATTAAAAGGATTCTTTCGAACGGATTGAACTCTTTATTGACCCATTAGAGAAATTAAACTGGACATTAATGCTTGGCAAGAGGTCCATTCGTACACATCTGAGACATTAAAGATGCAGAAAACTGATCATTTCTTTTCATAAAACCCTAAAGTAAATAGTTTTTGTGTTCTTTCCATCAGAGCATTTTCAAATACATCTAAATGGAAATCTGCAGTGTTTTAAGCAGAGAGGCTTGAGCTGTGTCTATTGAATGAAATGTAAAAAGATGTTAAAAAAAAAAAAGAAGCTTTCATGCTCTAAGACATGAAGTTTCTTTTAAAAAGTGAGTTTGAACCTGATTCATGTTCAGACATAGTTATTGACATGAAAAAAAGAAGAAAAAAAACGTCCACGGTTGAGGAGCGAAATGGCTCTGGCGTCTATGGTGGCTAATTCTGATTCATGGAATAGAGAGAGAGCTGTGTTCAGGATGTTAGGCTTTAAAGAGTTGTCTTTTTCACGGGATTATCTGCGAAGGAGGAAGTCAGTATTCAGACGCAGCTGACTGGCACTGCGAGATCAGCTTCCATCCAAGTAGAACACTTCTTCAGGCATGCAAAACATGCAGACTTAAGTCACATAATCCCTTCCAATATCAGCAGGATGTCAATACGCCAACGTGAATGGATTGGATGCATCAGTTTTTTGCGGGCTTACTGTTGTTTCTGATCACACTGTTTGCATTGGGAGCTGGCCGGTTGCTATTAATAGCCACGGCAGTGATATAAACGTTACTCTGGATCCTCAGACAAAATGATGACAAAACATATTTAGACCATTGCTTGAAATGCTGTCGTGTCTAATAAAATGTCATCAAGAGGATCCCAGGCTAAGTTTAATTCTTTGTACCCCAGTGTTCTGGCATTTATGAAGCCTGCAGATATTGGAGTAAATAATTGGACACACAAAGCAAACACTTGAGCACATCTCAGGGGCTAAACAAACAATGGCTCTCTGCACATTTGGTGCCCGAATGAGGCTGTAACTGAGGATCTTAACTAGGCTTTTCTGGTGTTTTGTGGAAGCACTGTTTCCTCTGCATGACTAAGCAGGGCTGGCCAGCACCAGCTGACCATGTTAGAGAGCTGTGAAACAATCGCTTTTAGGCAAAGGGCTTACATTCACATGTCGCTAAATACTTGAAACCATGCAATGACCATCTTGGCCTTGGATGCAATATTTCAGGGTGATCTTTTTATATTCTATCAATATTTTCTGCTACTGCTGCAGCTCGGTTCCTTCTGCAAGGAGCTCATTAAAGTTTCATGACATGATGTTGTAGTGAACTTTACAGTAGGCTGCTGTAGGATGATTTGTAAAGATTTCGTTGATCATTTGAGTCTTTTAAATTGTAGAAAATTGAACATTTTGATGCTAAATCATTTATCGAAAGATATATAGATTCATCAATGTTGCATATTCTTAAAGCTTACCAGTAAAGTGGCTGAGTGCCAGGAAAAGACCCTGCTGAGGCTGGTGCTCAATAAAAAGCTATGAATTTCAGTAAACGATAGCGCTTTAATTGAGTTTAAATGAATGTAGTTAACAGACAAATCACTGCAATTACAACCAACCATGAATTTTTCGCTGCTGATTAATTGGTATTTCTGTAATTGCATGCGCTGAAATAAAAAAGGTATGTAGCTATTGTGTGAGTGATTTGTAAATTATGCTTTGTGTTGTTTTAAACTGACAGTACTAGAAATCAAAGTTAAAATCCTACAAAATTGAAACTTCTTCATACATTGTTCTGCTAGAATATGAAGGGGGCTGTTAAAGATTCCTTCCAGTCATTTCAATACCATTTCCTTTTAGGATTGGCTTGCTGTGTTTTGGATGATTTGGAAAATGAAGCCCCATTTCTACCTTCAGATTATAAGATAGGCTGTAATAAGCGCCTGTAAATGACACATCTGGGTTTAAAATATGCCTGAAAAATGCTTTAAATTTGTCTCTACAGATTACTTGAAATGAAAACTTTTCACTTTCCATTTCCAACCCAGACAGTGCTATAAGCTTCTGTATCTCTTATCACACTTTTCTCCTCACTAAATTAGTAGACAATATGATAGATGGCTAATTTGATCAGTGATGCCCAATTGAAGCACAGTTCAAACTTAAGTTATCACATGTCCTACATGGCAAAGCAGCCGCTCAGAGAAGCCACAGCCTTGGTTCTCTCTTTGCTTCTTTATGCACTGAAACCTTCAGTCAGTAACAAAAGATGTGCTGCTCTATTTTTCATGGGTGTGTGAATTCAGGCTGCACAGTGGTGACTTTCTGAGCATGTTCCTTTTTTTCTTTTTTTTCTGGCTCAGGCCAAGCATGAACACGCCAGGTTTGGTGATGGAACAATTGTATTCAAATAACAGCTGATTTCGCTGGTTGGTGCCAAATGGACATAATTAAATATGTTCTGAATGACGACTGAGACTGTGTTTCTGCAGGGCAACCAACACTCTTTCACTTTTTGACACCTTTATTAAATTTTTTGATCAAATCTTTAATTTTATTACATTCAATACATGAGAGGATATAATGTGCTGCACATGAACTTGAGGGTCGTTGTGATTGAAACCATGTTGCACAGCCACCAAATTAATGTCCCACAATACAACCAATCCATCAAAGTGAACTCAAAAAAATATTAAAATCATTGTGGTCCTTTTATGCGTTAAACTTTAATCAACTGTCATGCCCTCCACTCTATCTCTGCTCTTATAAACAGCATGCCTCATGTATGTGGAAGCTATGCAATATGAATCATTTATAAACCCAATTACATTGACTAATAATGAGTAAAACCTCACCTTGTGGATTATGTTCAGCAAGGAATAACATGTGTGACTGAATGCTTATTTCCTCTCTTTTTGACAAACATTTTAAATAGAAATGGCAGGAGACTACGTTATTAGTTTCACAGTTATTTGAGGATTATTGAATAGAACAAGCACTGAACTCCAGACCTTGTAACTGTTACAAAAACAATTGACGATGTAGTGTATCACTCATATCATCAGAGTATAATTTATCATAGAGTTCAGTTCACATGTATTCATGTTAATGAGCTAGTACACAACAGCACTGTGTTTTGAGCTCCATCAAAGATCCCACAATCATTTTATATGCCAAAAAAACCCCAGCACTTATATGATACAAAATGGGTTATCAACATCAGGCAGCAGATAGGAACAAATACACACATTTTATTGCGAGACAGTTCCTGTATTTGTAACTTACTGCACAAGTTTCAGTGTGAGGTAAAAACCTGCCCATTTGCAGTCAAAGATTGGTGAATTTCAGTGTCTCATCAAACTCAAATTAATTTTAAACAGGAACACGATGTACCCTCAGAAGAAGGGTATTTGGAGTGCTGTATAATCGTATTTGAGTTGCTGTATATTTGTGCTGTGGGCCTTGGCACCTCTTGCATGGGAACAGTTTACTGGAAGGAGGAGTCAGACTGGCTTCTCCTGTCAGCCCATTAGGAAACAGTCTGCTGCTTTCAAAGAAGAGCTGACATAATCTGCCATTACAGAAGCTTTTACCCAACTTCACCTGCTAATTACACCACACATTTGTTCAGGGTCTATTCATGTTCTGGGCACATGGAGACTATTCTTGGTGCAAGCAGCTTTTCCTTTTTTCTTTTTTTCCCTTTTTTTTTTTTGCTGCTGTGCGCATGCATGTTTGACATTGTTCAGAATATTCATTAAAACAAAAAAAAAAACATGTTTATTTTGCATTAAAGGCCTGTGTTGTCGCTTACATGTTGAAGCACAGATTTCACAAACAGCAAAATGGGATATGCAAATAATTTGGCGGTACATGCACTCAGTAGTAGCCTATTAATAATAGATTGAGCTCATAAATCATGACAAGCAACGAAGAGGACGGTAATATTGGAAAGGTTGTATGTGGCCCTGTTAAAGTAGGGAGCCAGAAGTTGCTGTGTTAAAGGAAAGTAGTCCTGCGTGCACACTGTCTCTCATATCTTCTGATTATTTATGTGGTACGGCTAAATGTGCTGAGCATGGCTAAGTGTATAAATAGCTGTACGGACATCATCAGAGGCTTCTAGCTCACAGGGGAGGAGGGGTGAAGAAAGCTTACTACCAGAGCATCAGATCATGAGCAACAGAGACGATACTCCCTGACTCATCAGAATTGGATGGAGGCTCTGATCCTTGAATGCTGGCAGTCTGCATGTTAGGGGCCCTTGGGTAACCCTGTTGACCTCTGTGTCCACTGGTATCCAACTTTGTGTTGTTTATTGCATAATTATTCATTCGAGATGACTAAGGGCTTTATTCAATTTCCATGATCCCTTTGGTTTGCTGATTTATATATGCGGGAAGTATTTTGGATTCACGCAAACTTGCAAATGTTCCCATGTTTTTCTTTATTAAAAATAGCTGCCCAACCCGAGCGATTATTAGAGCGTATATTATGTGATGTGATGCTCTGAGGCAACTTGTATTATTGCTCAGTGTCACCACGGACACTGTCTGCACCACAGCGATGTTTCCCTCCTAACAAAGGGGGTCGTAACATCCGAGTCACTCTCCAGTAAATGCTGGCGTTAAACATCAGCGCAATTTTTTTCCTCATCATTTTGCACCTCCACGGCCGATTATTATCTCTGCGCGCTTCAGCCCACTGCGGTGCGGCCCACAGTACAAACCTCTATACTTTGCTGGGGGTTGTTGCCTTTTGTCTGGAGCTCTCTCTCATCTCTGGAGGTCACATTGGCTGCCCTGGAGGTACTGGTAATGGTCAGTGTGCCAACTGTGTGGGCAGTGTAAGAGAGGCATATGTTGCTAAATTGCACTCAGAGGAGGCAGCATTGAAGGCTGTTTTGAATCTGATAAATTTGACAACATGCTTAAAAAGCACTCCGTTATTCAAACAGTGAATAGGACATTTTTCTCATTCTTATTTTGTTTCCACTCACCGTCTCTTCTTGTTTTATATTCCTCTTATATTGCTTCCAAAGACGTACTGTAGATTTACCCGGCAGGATGACCACGAGGCCTTACTCACACTCAATTTCCTCGTCTTTTTGCTGCTATTTCATCCCACTGGTAGAGTTCACTATCAAATATGTGATCCTTTATTTGATTTTTATAAGAGGTTTTATAATAGCAGTGTGGGTCCCGGCCTTAAAATGTTTATTTTAGCCTTGTGGCAAGTCAAGCAGAGAAATATGGATGTGCTGTGTGCCTAGCATTTTCACACATGGTTTAGACGCAGCTACACAGAGGCCCTGTAGCAGGTTCCTTTTCACTCTTCATTAACAATTCTTGAGGGTGTCTAGACTGAGAGGCGATAATGTTTTCTATGGGCATCACTGGTCACACACTAAAGACTAACAGGTATTGCAGAATACAGACACTGGCATGTTTCAGCTCTCACTGTGAAACCTGTTTAGTGTCTGCTGAATGCCCATCTGCAAAAACACTGCAGAGTCAGAGAGAAAAGGGGAATAAAAGCTCCATTTAGTCACTATGTTAGGACCCCCCCCCCCACACACACACACACAGCTACAGAATGAGTATGTAATGAATCAGCATCACATATATTTGACCATCATCATACACTGTACTGACAAAACTTGTATTATTTTGTACAAATGTGTGCAATTGTAAAGCCTCGGACTTTGTTGATTTGAAAACCATTTAGAATTTAAAGTCACTTTGTTCCGGACAAAACATCCATATTTGTGGGTCCATCCCGGGAAAACAAAATGGAAAGAATGATGCCATTTTCTTCATTTGAAATAATTAAAAAGATTTCCTTCACCACATCTGGGCATAATTCACATCATGATGTGAATTTAAAAAGCTGAGCTGACTAAATCGAACATAGTGCTCGGACAAATCATGGTTATATAACTATTGTCATTCACCATCATCATCATCATCATCATCATCATCATCATCATCATTATTATTATTATCAGGCTTGTTAACCTGCCTGATGATCACCAACACATCCTCCCTGATTGGTCAGAAGCTGTCAAAAATCAATGGAATATCATAGAAGTTTTGAATGCTGGACTGTATCTACAATGTGTGGCTGTATCCATGTCCTTTTCCCACCACTTAAATCCCATTTCTGTGAAGTAGGATAGCCTGTCCTGTTTGATTTTCACACCAAAAACAGCCTACCTGTTGCATCATCAACCTCTGCCGCTGGAGCTGTCTGTCATTTTTTTTTTCCATTTAGATCTTTTCCTCTGCATCCTGATCTGAAGCGATCACATAGAATTGAGTCTTTGCTACCTCCTCCCTCTCTTTCTTGTTGATGGAATAAAGCGCCCTCTGTGCTCGCTATATCCAGATAAGACAGGAGGTTACATTTCAACAAGTCATAACTCATGTTGACTAGTGAATTTAGGATAATTTATGTCTTTAGCAGGTGCAAAATGAATGTATTACTCAAGCATCAAGGTTGATGCTCTATAGTCCTATCAGCTGCAGGAAACTGCTGTCAGTTGCATGTCCCTGAGTACCTGCTGTTGTCTCTTATCTCATGTTTAACTGTTAATGATAAATGACTAAGCCTGACATTTGAATATTATTTGTCACTACGTATTATATGAAACAATTTATTTTTTCTCAAGAATACTAAGTTATGATAAAAACCCTGTTAGACTTTAGAGAGTTGAATAGGCATGACATGTTTCTAAGTGGCTCATGTGTTTCACATGTAAGTATGACAGTTTTTTTGTTGTTTCTTTTTAAACATTTTGGGCTGTTTTTGCCTTCATTGGATAGGAGAACTGAAGGGAAACAGGAAATGTAGGGATTACAGATTGGGGGATGACATGCATCAAAGGGCCGAGGACAGATTCGAACCCACGGGCTCTGCGACGAGGGCTCATCTGTACATAGAGCTCTCAACGCTCAACATAACTTACAGAATATGGGCGCCTTGTTTTATTATGACTGTCTTCTTCAAATAGCTTCACATTTTTTGGCAAAAACATGTCCAATAAAAAAAAGGCCTTTCGAATGTTTGACTTCTTGCACTTGGATATTATTTCTAATCATTGTTTCAGTATTTTTTGTGCGACATTTTCCAGCAAAAACGTCAAATCTGTTAATTGGGACAATACAATGGCAAAATAATTGACCATAAGAATCATAAGTTAACGATCTAATATTTGAACTGTATCAGTGTGGCTGTCTAAACTAAACGTTCTGAGTTAAATAATCCTCTAACATTTGTACAAATGAAGATATTACTAGGAGCAGAGGATGCGCTCAATGACTTTTGATCTTTGAAGGATATTTTGAAGCGAAAATGCTTTATAGTCGAGTGTGCAGCCTCTCCCTCTCTTCCTCTTCAAATTGCTCATCCCACTACTGCTGTGTTTTAATTAGAAGAGTAACAACAATAACTCAAATGTGGAGGAGAAAATCCTCTCACAAGCCTAATTGCTGTGTCACTGAATTGAAGTCTGTGTGCGTGTGTGCGGCAGCGTATGTGTTTGATGTTTCTGCGTGGGAGTTTGATGAATAGATGAAGGGGCAGTTAGCATGCAGTCACTATACATGTAAGATTACAGCTAAAGTGGAATGAACATAGCTCTGGTGATAGTTGCAGCATGAGATGTGTGTGTGTGTGCTGTGTGTTTTAATCAATTCCTTGGGTGTTTGATGCTTCAGGGAACATGAACACAAGATGGACGTTTCGGTGGAGTGCGACATGCGTGAAATTGTACTTCTCACATCACTGTCCTAGGTCAGTCGGAAAGCCGGCCTTTACACGCCATGGCATTTAAAAAGAAAAGGATTTAAGGACTTAAGTTGTAACAAAAACTCAAAAAAACAATTCATCAATTATTCCTGAGGTTTTAGATTTAGCTTGAAAAATTCCCCCCCTGCATGTTAAGGGGGCTGACATAAGGACTGGAGGGATTGAGCCACAAACATGACACTAAAGAAGATGGAGAGGCATGTCATAGTTGGCTGTAATAAATGACCTCAGAGCAGCCTTTGAAGGTCGCTCTCAATGTCAGGGTCTTTTCTTTTAAAGACCTACCTTGTTTACACTTTGTACAAGTCAGAGTTCAGATTTGTAAATATGTCTGGCTTGGACAAACGCCTGGTGTTGTCTTTGACTAGGCCTGATTAAAAGCACTGTCGAGATCTTAATCAAGATTGTTGCTTTGGCAATTAAACCTGACAGAGGAGTCAGGGAGCGATTCCTCTGTTCTCATTATTCCAGAGAAAATGATGGCCAAAGGTGTGAGGTTGTTTTTTTTCTTCATCAACAAAAAGCGACAATTAACTGTGGTTGGTCCATGTGCACCTTTAGTTGTGCAATGGGGAGCAAGAGCAGGAATTGTTTTTCCCTTGGTTGTTTGAACGTACGCAGCAGTTTCAATGACTTAAGAGCTCTTTAGTTCTATTAAAACTTTTCTTCTTTTTTTTCATTTTCCTGCAGTTTATTTTCCTGCACACAAAATAAACGCCACTTAAATCAGGGTGTGCTTGAAACCGCTGAGACACTCAACTCACACTAGCTCTGATGTTGATAGTTGTGCACTGTATTTATGAGATGTCGGCTGGTAAAATTGACAGATAAAGATGTGGGAAGTCCATAAATGCAGTTAAGTGCAGCATGATTTTCTGAAGTCAGTCACTGGAATAAACTTGTTGATTTTTCTGTCTGGCAAAAAAACATTTAAAAGGATCGAGTGATACTGAGCATGTAAAATGGAGGGTGGCTTTTTATGCCTGTACAAAAACAAACAATCAAACAAGCTAAAGTGTAATGAATGTTAACTGGGTGTTTGTTCTGCTGTAACACAGACTACATGAAGTTCTTGATGACATGTCTTACTAACCTGGTAAATCTGCTAAAAAAAAAAATAGGAGTTCAACAAGCAAAAAAGTACAAAACAAACATTTGCAGTAATCTAATATAAGAAGAAGAACAGTAGTAGTATATAAGTTTAAATAAGCTACGTACTAACATAGTGACATAGTGACTAGCTAACTACGTACTACTTAAGTTATTAGCATTTGTAATTTGTTAAATTGCTTAAAAGTTTGTTATGTTAGCATTATTAGCAGCTCTGTGTTTCTAATTTACACATGTATGACATTTACTTAAACTCCTAATGACAGGCTTCCTGTGAGCAGTCAGGATTCATTCAAGCTGTAATTTAATGCATAAAAAAGACTGTTACCTTGTACACTACATGTTAGTTATTACACATATAAAAGCTCCGGGTATAAAGCAGGAAATCATGGAGAAGTAGGTAGGTAAAATATTCAGCTGGAATTTCCCCTGTTTTAAATTTTCCGCAGCACAGGGGCTTTGGGCATAAAGGGATTGTTCCACTGCTGCAGAAATATCAAATCATTTGTATTGAGTCTTGGCTGAATCAAAGATTGGACTATAAATTGAACCTTTTTATGATTGTGACACTATTACAACTGGTGCCGTATGGCCCCCAATGTTATTTGTGCTTGCACATTAAGGTGTGACCGTTTATTTCTCTCTGCAGACTGCTTTGAAGTGAAACCTGTGAGACGCTTCCAGAACGACACGATATTCTGGTGAGTTCCCAAATTGAAATTAAACCCTCTTCACATTTACATAATATACTACCAGACATCACCCATCCACGCTGTGAGCATGAGCGGAAAGTGATGAGGCAAAGGAGAAGAGGGGACGAGAAAATGGTGTTTCTGTCCTCTGACTCTATGAATCAGTCATTATTTATTCCACATGGTTCCGTGCGTTTGACCCATCATGCATGCACACTTCTCGCTCCTTTCAATACAAGGGCAAATCCCACAATGGGACCCATTTTTATCTTTTTTTTCCTCCTGCATATTTTTGCCCAAATTAAGACCCAGAGGAGAGCGAAAACACTGTGTCTCTTTCTTTTCTCCCCGTCTCTGTCAAATGCAGATTTAAACACATGTTCATATACAGCAAGAGAGAGAGAGAGAGACACGGTGCAAAGGGACCCCGTTAGCCATCCTCACACATGGGCAGGGTTGGGCAGGCGCCACGGCTGTTTGCCTCATAGCCTGCGCAATGGGAGTCAGCTCCATTATCAGAGCCGCTGCCTCGCCACCCTGCAGCAAACCCAGCATCCTCTGCTCCTGCAGATTTAATTTCTTATCTCAATAGGGAAAACAGCCTCTCTGATGAACAGCTGAAAACACCCTGGGCTGCTGTGAACACGGATTCAGCATACATACAATAGATGATATGATAAACTGGTGAACAGGCGTAGCACTGATATCCCTCACAGGAATTTGTGGTTGGTCACAGATATTCAGGGGAATTTGCTTCATACTGTAAATAATGACTTGTGGAAGGGAAGCTGTCTTCACCATTAATCCAGCGGTGAAGCAATTATTTATGGAGCTGCCATCAAGGACACATATGCTTTCAACAGAATCCCTCGTAGGTGAATACATGATGTGCTTCTGCTGTTGGATCTGTGTCTAGAGTTGTAACTTTGTTTGCAGATAAAAGCAGCTCTTGAACCGCTACACTCTCACATGACATAAACTCAGCATGAACCAGTGCCACATGTGTGCTGCTTTTGTTGAACCTCTTGCGAGAGCATATGATCACCTCCCGGAGAACAGAGTCACAGAATATTCCTAATGACATGTTTTCATAAATGTCTTTGTGCAAGATAACACAAGCCTTCTACTGTGACATTACTCTGTTTTTTTTTCTCTCCCCCTAATGTTTTACCATTTGCTTTGTTTTTGACAACCCCAAAATGTTATTTGTTGCTCCATTCGGTAAGAAGCCAACAGTAAGATTTGACTTGTGGCTTTTTCCAGACCTTTACTAATAGCTTCATCAATGTCATGAAAAGCCACGAGAGTGGTAATTGTGTGTCATCTTCCCCAGGCTTTGAAACTAAAGTTATTATGTGAACTCAAAGAAAATGTGTAGCTTGATTTAACCTGGCTGAATTAGTTGTGCTATGTTTTATGGTAATGATCATTCAGGGCCTCATTTAATCAAAGAAACATCTTATCTGCAGTCTAACATCTGTTTCTCACTCTATACAGCCTTGAAAATGTTCCTCCAAACAAATGTTTGTAAAGTACAAACGTGCCGTTTGGAAATGTTCCCTTTGTGACATCACATTGCACCAGTAACTCCTCCCCAGGTGGGGGATATGCTTACCTGGAGCCACCCAAGACCCTCCTGAGAGGTGCGTTGTCAAAAACAACTCACTTTCATTTAAAGCTATACAGACAAAGAAACAGCCCGCATGAACAGGGTTGAAATGGAGGGGTTTATAGGCATTATCAAATCCTGGATCAGAGTGGATTTTTAGCAAGAAACCTGACAGACATGTTTTGAGGAGTTCTGAGACTTATTTCAACTGGTATAAAAGGAGTATAATATGTGACCTTTAAGCAGAAATATTTTCATGTATGTGTAACAGATTCACACAGCTGTTTTGTAAAACAAAAAAAACGTTTTAATGTGTGGGGAAAAGGTAGAAGAAAACACATTATGCTTTACAGAGACTGAAAATATATTCTTTGAAGACATCGTGCCACAACAGGCAGGGTTGCAGTGCTCACACAATGTCGCACTAGAACAAAAAGATTTTTCCTGCTTTGAACAGTGAGTCCTGCAGTCAGGCTTCAGCATTGCATGGGAGTCAAAAAACGTTCATATCAGCTGACTTGACTGTTAGTTGGAAATAGAAAGTTAATAATCCTTAGCTAAAGCAATAACGGGTTTTTTTTTCTTTCTCTCCTTAAAGCTTCTTATCTTTTAAATGAAATGAGCGGAGGGTTATCAGCGAGGGCAGGTTGGGTTGAATTTATGGCTCTTAACTTCCTTAAATTCTCTTAAGATCCTTTGACACAGATTCAGTTAGGTATTTTGATTTTAAGATTAAGGTTTTAAAACATTAACTGACAGAAAGATATCCACGTTTCAAACAAAGCACAGTTGACAATATGACCATGAGTCTATTAATTAGGTGAGAAGGTGATCGTGGTGTCTTTTAATGGGGAAGCAAGCGAGCATAGGAAACGAGTTTGACACCCTTGATATTTTATTAGATGTGAGCTCCAGGTAACAGTATTTTCATTAGCTTTCCCTCTTAAAGTTGTGTCATACACATGGTCTGTAGAGAACTAAACTAAAAACAGAACCAACACCAATTTGTCATCGTGTTTTTGTCCTTGTATGACCCTGCTGAATAAATGTCTTCTTTATAGACTCCTTTAAATGATTAAAGAAAACATTTGAGCACATCATGACACAAAGACATGCTGCACGTCTTCCACACGCTGAATGTCAGGGTAAAAAAGACAATAAAAAAAGATATTTTGTTGCTTTCACTCTATTTAGCTCCTATGTCATTTCTCCAAGATAAAACTTTAATCATGTAAAACACATTTGCTGCTGTGTTTTTACAGGAAACATTTATCTAACTGTGTGATCCTTCATCTCTGATATTGTCTTTAACTATACTTATTGACAGCTCCATTGTAAACACTGTGAGCACAACGTTAAAGTGCATCATAAACACATCCTGTAATTTGATTAGTGCAGATGCTTTAGGTTGCTGTTAACAGGCTTAACAGTTCTTCTTCTCCTAAGTTTGTCAAAGGCTTCATGAGCATCGCCTTATGTTATAAAAGTACCTAATCTTTGCTACGATAGGATAAAGTCAATTCCATACTGTTTAATAATAATAACCCCCCCCTTAAGGAGGGTATTTCATGAATGATTGATTATAAACAGAGAATGTAAGATAACATTCTTTGTGTGTTAGACAGATGCACTCATAACATTTATTGCTCAAAAAAACTGGTATTCTCTGACTAAAATGTCGTTGTTTTTCCCATGTTGTAATAAAGCAAAATCGTTTGAAATTAGATATGTCAAACAGAGATCAAAATTAAAATGTTCCTCTGCCGAACACATTAATGTGCGATGAAATAATCAGCAAACCAGTGTATAGATTTTTTCTTCTCATTATGAAATTAGACTCTCTTCATGGAAATAGCTGATTTGATGTCTTTTGTTGGCATCTGTTGCTTTTCTCAGGGCGTTATAATTAAACAGGAGGAGGTCCCAATTCTTTTTATGTGGCAGTTTGAGAATTTTTGTTGCAAGACATGCTGTGACAAAGTAATGTGACTTGAACAATAGCTAGATTCCAGTAAGTGTGAGAATTGTGTTCGGTATGTGTGTATCTGGGGGTTCGTGAATTTAGTTATTCAAAAATGTGCTCCAAAGCATTGCTTCTCAAGGAAATTGGCCTCAGGACCCACTACTAACTCTTTAATAAAAATCCGCAACTCAAATTTCTGTTATTTTTCAGCCAATTAGCTGTTTTTTTTTTTTTTTTTTCAAACAGTTCAGTTTGGACCTTGGACGTTAAAGAGCGTGCCAGAACCAGCAGACACAACTACACAAACATGTTTTCAAAGTGTTTTTGACTTTTTTGGGCAGACGTTCTTGAACCATTGAAAACAGCTTTGCCAACCCACTTTTTGGGTTCTAACCCACCAGCTGAGAACCACAAAATGTTTTTTGTTTTTTTTATTTATTATAAACAATTGTCCCATAGAATAGCCTCAAAATCCAAACTCATGAAGATGAATTGCTTGTGTCTCTACTGCTGAAAAACGTTATCGACCTGAGTTGGTACCTTTTTGTTGCTAATAGGTTAAGTTGTGACACCCTGTAATTATAGATAAACACATTAGAATCTGGGGGCACATCCCCTGATCTGACAACATCCTCAGGATAACACTCGTAAATCATCATTACAGAGCTCAGACTCGGGCACTTTGTCAGAGTTTGCAGTTGGGTGAAGAGGTACAAAGGGGGCAGAAAATAGATCTCTTTGATGAACAGCAGATTATGATGGAGAGGTGAGCAGACTTATCTCTTGCTCACTGCCCACATGTTCAGTGCAGCAACACCTGTCGACTAACAAAGCCATAAAACTGCTGTCTGATTAAAAAGATAAGCTGCAAATGGAATGTATTCTGCTTGGATATTTGCTGAAAACTGCAGTAAACATATTATGCTACAGTTTTCAATTAAACATGTGTTTACATAAAAGATCATATAAAATATGCTCGTTAAATTCCTTTGCATGCATTCATTGTTTGTAGACTATTTTAAGGTCTGTCCACATGCGTGTACATCCCAGAGACAAGCTTCCTTGTGTCTGTATTATCAGAGGATCAGACTCTTGCAGCCTGTTGTTGTAATGTGACATGTGAAAACCTGACATAAAAATTCCCTCTGAGCTCCGTGACTGGATGCCTCAACCCTGACAGAATCTCTTCAAACAGTCTGCCTTTCCTCAGTTTTAGTTGGCCCACACGTGACAAATGTGTCTCCAAATTTAGAACTTCCGAGCTTTCAGGTGAGATAACATGCAGTGGCTCATGGATGAGGCTTATGTAACATACCTGAGCATTTTTTTAAAAAGGGGTAAAAAAGTAAATTCAGGATATTCTGACAGCCAAGAGCCTCCAGAAACACTGGACATAAATGTCAGCTTGAAACACCTCATTACCTGGGGGATTGAAGGAGGCCCAGAGAGGGAGTATTTCACAAGAAAATGGAGAACACAAAAAAGGCTTACGTTAACATATTTTTCAAATTAACTAAATAATACTTAAATCTTTCCAATATTTAGGGGACCTTTATGGCGCTCCTGATCCCGTATTTGGTTGACAATTGGACCAGAATGCATGTATTAAATTGTTTTCTACTTCAATTAATGTTGTATATTATATATTATATAAGACAGGGGTTTAGGCTGTAATATTCAACATTATTGAGTGCATAAAGTCTGTCTTACACTCAGTGTTTATTCTTGTTCAATCTTGAGCCAGCCTAGAGCTGCTTATTGCAAATAGCAACAAATTAGCAAATCCATTATGAGGATGTTCATTGTTTCTCCTGACCTTTCCCGTCTGAGTAAAAGCAGTGACTTTTCAGCTGTTGTTAAAAAACTATTGTTTGTCTGCCTTTGTCACATACTTAATTAGTCCGTTCTTAGTGTAAAATATATAGCATTGGAGACACATTTGGTGGGCTGTCAGGGTGAATGTACTGAAACTTGTCTGTATCAGTGCAGGAGAGCACAATGTTGTTTAGCAGGAAAAAAGTCAAAGGTGTTATTTCTATTTAAATGGAAAGTGGTATTTTTCTTCAAAGACTACATATGCATGAAAAAAGCCTTTTTTATTTCTAATAATGTTCAATATGAAAATATCTTTGCAGAGATTAAATGTATGAGTCAGACTTTGCAAAGGGCTGATTATCAGGGCCGTCCACCATGCAAGTTGACCAAAAGCAGACAGAACATCAAAGCGTGTACAGGAAAATCAAGCTTAAACCTTTTCAAACTATACTGCAGAACACACACAAACACACACAAGCATTAAAAAAAACAATCAGGCAAAAAGTGAACATGTCATCACAAATTATGGTATAATTGTTGCCTTTTGTTCCAGTCTCAATAATCATATCAAAAGGCACTAAAAGGTTGCTCACTGTTGTTTGTTCTGGTGCTATTATTAGATATTCTCTCTGTTCTGTTTAACAAGGGCAGTGCAGATAGTAATATGAGCTTGTAGCTATTGACATGAGATCTTAGGTTTAGATTAAATCCACAGAGAAATCAAATACGCTTACATACATCGAGTAGGATGTGGCAACAGAAAAATGTTGTGTTTTTCTGATACTTTTTGAGTTACTGTTTTATTTTTCTTCGTTTTTTTATTGTGTCACATGTTGGAGCCACTGCAGAGGAGATAATGAATGTGCCGTCGGAAAGAAAAGGCAAACAGCCTCTCAGTATGCAGTCTTACAAAAGTGCCATGTTTAACGGTTCATGCTGTGAATCTCTCTGGAGAATTGTGTCAGTGAGACCTGGCATCTCTGGAGACAGACATAGCGGGACGTCCCAAGCTGCAGGAAGATGGGAGTTGCCAGATAAAGAGCAAGATGAAGTGCAGCCTTCTGATCTAAACACCCACAACTCTCTTTTTGTGATTTTTATTTTTATTTTCTTCAAACAGTACAGAAAGCACAAACAGCTGCATCAATTACTCCTGCATGTCAGCAGTTTAATAGATCAGATAAAATAAATCGAATGCAGATGAATATGAGTACAAACATGACAGGGTGAGACAAAGCGTTACAGCAATTCACAGCAGACATCATGTTCCCTTTGTTTGAAATAATGCTCGCCTGATTGTGCAGCACAAGAAGAAGAGCCATAAATTATTCAGGTGCTCCCCGACGGCCGCCCACTTACAGCCGCTCTGACTGGACGTATCCCTCTTCTTCTTCTGTATTCCTCAGT
Organism: Symphodus melops; assembly: GCF_947650265.1. NCBI lineage: Eukaryota > Metazoa > Chordata > Actinopteri > Labriformes > Labridae > Symphodus > Symphodus melops. Next base: position 8,185,140 of record NC_136700.1, read on the forward strand.
GATGTGCCTGCTTTAAAATGGCAGCAAAATACATGTGACCTCTGAGTACGACTTACCTTCACTCTAATGCTTAATGTATTCATTACCCTATGCTGGTATTTGTATGCATCGCAAAGCTCGAGATTGTAAATACTGTCAAATACCAAAATGAATGTGAAGGGAAGGTACACAGAGGATTATTACAGCAATATGTAAACTACAATGTGAAATATGGCTTCTTTACCATCACTCAGAGACAGAGGTGAGGGAGTGGAGGGCAAAACAGAATGCAGTGGTCATAGATATCAGCCCCATTGGCCGTATGTCTGTAGCCCATGAAGGACATCTCTACACGCTGCACAGCATGTCATTTTTCCTCTCTGCCGTACCGTCATTCATGCTGAGGTCTGCTGCCAGGAGAAGAAGAAGAAAAAAAAAAAGGGAAGACAGTTGAATGCCCTCTCTGTGCAGAATTTCTAAGGATTTAAACGCTCACATCTCCATGACTGGATGTCTATAGTGTGTGAGGGCTCAGTCAATTTTTGCAAATGTATGGTCGTGACATTGGGATATGAGGAACGACAATAAATCCTTGAAGGGTATCAGGTTGTCTCAGCAGATTACTACTCACCCTGCAGATTTTAAAATGGCATGTGTTAGGTTTGATACTCCTTTCTACGTGTTATCAAATGAAACACGGTTTTTTTTATCATTTTTACTCATGGTGAGATTTCTTAGGAAAGGAATTTTATTTATATGAAAACTCAGTATAACCTTACTTTTTATAAGGAACTTGTTCAATACAACAATTGATCGGGTTTGCCTGTTTACCTTCCCCATTTTGGTCACTATAAGCTAGCAGCAGTATGCATATAAATAAAACAATAAGCTATCCCTAACCTGGAGTGTTAAGGAAGGTTATTGCTGGGTCAGCTCACCTACACGCCGGTTTGCTGGGCTTCTGGCGGCTTTCCTCGCACTTGACTGCATTGTGATGAGCTACGAGCCCAGGCTTCGACGATGAGTTCAGGTTTTTGTTAGAGTTGAATCACATAAGAAGATACAATACATGGCTGGTTTCAAACAAGTTCATAGCTTAGTTTGGCTATGAAGTCCGGTAGCTTTCAAGTCGTAGGCATCCTCTCTCAGCTGCCGCTTCACCTGAGTATTAATACGTAATGTAACGGTGACATAGTACCCGCTCTGTGCGCACCACAGGAATGGTGCGTTTAAGACCTATCAGAAAACCCAGAATAAATGTAACTTTAGCTCATTCTATATTTCCCCCATGAAAACAAACAACAAAGAAGAAGAACAACAACCTTGCTGTCCTGTATCAACCTGAAGTGTCACTGTGTTTTTTTAATAGCACAGCCAAGGTTGTTTTCTACCCCATTAGACCTCTGTCGTCATTGGTATAATAACAGAGGTCATTTTAACCCAAAGAAATCAGTGTTGGTTGACGTGTTGGATCGAGCTGTAGTGTTCAGTAATCACACTCTTCAATGTGTCAAAGCTCTTTCAGGTTAACGCTAATGGAAAAAGAACATCATTCTGTAAGTGTTCATGGGAAACATGCGAGAGCTTTATTCTGAAGAGGCTTCAAAAAACATAGTTTGGTACCCATTGGTAGATCACAATTAAAAAATGTAAGTCTAAAAATAGGAAACTGTATTTGTTGGGTCTTTATTTTATTTCATTTCATTTTACTGCACATCAGTTACAAATATTGCAGAGCCATGCTTTTTGCAGCATGAAATGAGATCAGAGTAGCTCATCATGGAAAAGGACTTTTTATTTTATTTGAACAATTCCTGTTTCAGTGTTTGGCTGCACCTAAACAGATACACCATTCATATTTGATAGTAGTAGCTACTAATGGAATTTTGCCCAGACTTAAACTATAAAAAGTTTAAACAAATTAAAACTTCTACAGCTTGAAGAGCTTATGTGGTGTGGGGAATGATATGAAATGTAATAAATCTTTTCGAAATGCAGAGCATCCTCTGTGACAATCCTTAAATACAAATCCTTTACGTTTGCCCATTTTTTATCAGAAAAACAAGGTAACTTAGTAAGAGCCTGTCTCATGAATATTTTCTCTTAGGAAACAAAAACTAAATCCCTCTTGTGCATTAAGCCTTAATGTTTCGCTGTAAAACTCATTTAATCACTCACATATTCTGCACTTGACAGTTACAGCTTTAAAGTATATATACTGCTCAAAGCAGACTTTAATGTCATAGTCGGTGTAATTTTTCTCTGTGTGCAGGCAGTCATCGAGGGACTTACAGACACAAATTGAGGTCATGTCCATCCACTTTTAACAGAGATGCTGCCCAAATAAATGGTTCAATAACTTCTCTAATCACTCTACAACATTTTCTCTTTCTGACTGCAGAATCCTTTGTCCTGAATCCAAAATGAGAAATTAAAAAAGTGTCTGTGCAAAGTTTTGAACAGGACATCAAATATCATTGCGTACTTACAAAGCATTTATACTGAAAGTTAGCTGTGCAACAGTAAAGTTGTGATGGGTAGCATTGGAATGAAACAAAAAAAACTGATCCATCATGGTTTTTACTTTGAAGCAAGCGTTTTACTTTGATTATGCACACAAGCTTTGAGTTATGCCAAGGCGCCATTCTGAAATCCAATCAATTGGCCAAACTCACAATGCAAATCTGGTTCTGCTCATGTGCCAGTGCTTCACACATAACAGACTCTTTAGAAACTCTTTAGATCATTTAATTGGTTGGCCGGCAGCAGAAACTACTTAATTTTCAGCTGACAAAACAAAACAAACAACAATGTCAGTGAACAAGTGAAAGGCTAAGGTAGATTTCCAATATGAGAAATAATTGCTGGCATGGACAGTAAAGTTTACAGTAAGATTTCAGCAGTTTAGTTCAACCTTTAAAATAGAGATCCGCTAAACCACTGCAGATGTTCATAAAAAACAGTTTTTCCCTATATACCAATATTTTCTTCATAATTCTATATGTGTATTTTTTTTAAATGAGCTATTAGATTGGATGTATTTAAGTTGTTGCTTGTTGTCACTCCTTCTCCTTAAAAGTCACTAGAACATACACAATCAGGCACAAACTGAACATGTCATCACAAATTATGGTATAATTGTTGCCACAAACTGCATGTTCGCTGTGACTCCCACACGGCCAACAATGTCTTTCACATTTTATGATGGAACCTCTTCTCTGAACCAGCAGTTCGGTGTACTCGATTCCCAGCAATGCATGCCACGTTATTTGCCAGTGGGCCACTGTCCGTCAACAGGGCTAAAACTGGCCGATTCTGATGTTCAACCAATACATTAGTGCATCCAATACTGTTAAATGGTGTGCAGACTCATGTCCCTTTATTGGTGTACATCATGGTTATAGTTCAGACCAAGTTACAGACACGGCTGGTGGAGGAAGGGGAGAAGTCTTCGGACTAATCAACATAATCTTTCCTAACTTAACTTTTTGAATTTCAGTAGCAGTACGGTTTTTAAAATGTGTGAGGAAAAAGTGAATGAATGAATACGATTTGTGTTACTGTGTGGTGCATACAACTCTGCAGAGCCAGTATAAAACACTGGAAATATTTATAAACCACAGTCACAATGATCCTTGCATTATTAAACAACAGTAAAAAAAAAAAAAAAAAAAAAAGCCCAATAAAGAATTCATAAAATGTCAATTTTCCTTTTCAAGCCGAGGTTGACAACCCAAAACTTAACCACTACTCCAATTTTTGATCTTCTTTAAAGAACAATAATTCAGGCTTTGGTTGACAAGTTCATTAAATATATATACTTAAACCATCACAGTATTTAGGTTAAAGACAATACTTTTGTTCTTCCTAACCACACAGCAAACCCACATCATCACATCCTCGTTACCTCCTAACATTTCTGAAACCAACATCATGGTTGCAGGGAGGAAAAGCGGTCTGAACAGTGCAACTAAAGACGTTTAGCTTCTAGTGGGATGTAACATATGATTGAGGGCCTGATGCCATTATTGTTATTATTGTTATTATAATTATTATTATTATGTACACAATTGTCACTAATATTAGTCACAGAATATGACTCAATTAAAATAAATCAACAACACTTTTGATGTTCAATAAATCCTTTGAGATGTAATATGCAAAAACAATCTATTGTGTGACACCTTTTCAAAAATGATGGCTTGTGCCCTTATTATTGTGGGTTTCAATACTTTTTCGATAATTTTGTAATTTAATTAATTTAAAAAAAAACAAGATTCCCAGTTCCCACTATTATGAACACAGATCTTAAAAAGGGCAAAGCTTTTAAGAATAAGGAATCTTTTTTTTCCCCGCATGCCATAGTCCACATAGTTGTCATGCATTTTCTGACTTTAAGGGAGCAGCTTGAGCTTCAGTGTTTAACTCAAAAACAGGAAGACACATGGAACCGTCAGGGTAGCTGGTTTCAGTACTGAAAAATACAAGAAATCATTAAAAGAATTAATGCAAGTCCTTAAAGTAGTAGTATGAATGTGGTAGTGCACTAATTGTTGAGAATTTAATTAGAGGGTCAGAGTAGGGTTTAACATAATTATTGTCTGAAAACATGTTTTTTTTAAAAAGCATTAGAGTAAACTCTCCCTCTTTTTGTGTAGTCAAAGAGTCTTGAGAAAACAAACAACTAAGTTATCATCAGCTATACCAAGATAGCTCTTCCACAAAATCCCCACATGAAAGGTTATGTAATCTTTGATCTTAAAGCTGGCCTCACTTCACTTATCTAACTTGTTTTAAGAGTCTTGATGAAAATGAGCTGAAATAAAAGAAAAATCTCAAGGTTGGAGAAAACCTTATTATTCACTCAAGTTTCACTAAGACAAGATGGACGAATTTTTACATCTCCATCTTAAAAATGACGAAAGCTCTGAAGGGGACAAACAGATTTAGATGGAAAGCCACTTTTTTATTCTTTTTGTAACTGATTGGATTGGTTGGATTCAATGATTTATAGCCCTATTCAAACATTACGTTTCACCTTCAATCTAAATATTGCACAGATGTAATGGGGGAACAAAGTAATCCCTCCTCTGTACTATCTTTGGAGGTAGTAATAGGGGCGTTACAGAGGCCAGATGGGATCCGCTGCGCTGTATGTGCACATTTGACTTTGTGTTTGTGTGGAGCACCAACTATGCCCTGCTTTCAAAACACAGAAAAACAATATGTATGCACAGACGAGGATACTAATATTATGCTGTCACACTTATTTATGATACTTTTGCAAAAAAGGGCTTTAGATTAATGATTATTAACTCACACAGGGTTTTAATAATTATGGTGAATCTGCAGAGATAATTTGACAGAGGATTCAGAACTAGTAATTCCATTACAGACTGCACATGGACATCTTTTTTTAAACATGATATCTATGGTTTCTGAAGGCTGGAACTTGTGGGTGTTCGCTGGGGAAATAGATATCCTTTGTGCAAATGATATGACTGAGTTGGATCATCCAATATTATTAACATGAAGAGATAAGTCTGCCCGAGAGTGTAGATTTTAATACACTGGGAATCAGTGTGTCCTTAAAAAATAAAAGAGAAGAAAGTGGTTTGAGGCAAATCAGTTTAACAGTTTGATCCTGCCATTCCAAAGGTTATTGAACATTTGGTTTGAGCTGCAATGCAGTACAAAATAAAATGTATAATAAAACAATAAATTAGAGAACATTTTTTTATTTTTGTCAAATGCCGAATAATATACGTGTTGCTGATTTTAAAAAATCAATCAAAGAAAGACCTAAACCATTTCTAAAATAACTCAAAACTTGAAACACAGTCAAGATGAGTCACTCTCCCGCAGAAGTAAATGATCTTTCAACAAGTTATGCTTCAAACCTTTTGAAGGTCAGTAACTGTGACATAAAAACCTTTTTGGAGGCTTTCAGGCAGGATGACCTGGTCTGTGGTGTCAACTGCCTGAGCGAGATCAAAAGAATTCAAACAGAGCAATCACAAGCACAAACAGCAACAGAGGGATCTGAGAGGAGAGCCAGTTTGAGCCATGGAGCTTCTTAAAACCCAATTTTAAATTCCCTGTGCATTATTATTCATGGAAGGAAGCAGGTTGGGGAAATCTCCTTATTGCAAAACCTTAGAGAAATATACAGCTTGTATGAAATATAGAAAAACTGCTGTTTTGTAATCAGAGACACACTGCACATTTGGAAGTTTTGAAGGAGATTATTAGTCCAGGTTATTAAACACTGTCTGGCTGGGTGCAGCAAACCAAGGTGGAGAAGATCTCCAAAGTGACACACGTTTAAGAAAGACACATTTTCTCATTGCACTCCAATCTCTGAAGGCCCGGCACAGAGGGATTGACATTTTTACGCTCTAAGCTCTGGATATTCTTCATTGGAATGCAGAGCATATTTGATGCAGGCTTTTTTTAGCATTTTATAGAGTTCCAGTGCCTCACAAGAGGCGACTTGTTCCGCCCCATGCAACTCCATATCCATTATAGATGGCCGGCCACAGCCAAGCCAGCAGTGTACATATGTTTACACTTGTCAAATGCACCAAGAGGACTCACAGAGAATCCTGAAAAAACAGCCATCCATCTGAGCTGGATGGATTCTGAAGGCCTTGTTGTAACATTATCTCTCAGCTATATCAAAAATACATGGAGGGACAAATGTGCCCCAGTGCATAGAATCACAAACTGTGCCCAGTTTGAAGGAGACATATTCACTCATTTTTAAAATATGCACACTTTATTTATATGATTAAATTTTAAAGTTAAAGCAAGGATAACATTCAGTTGTATCTATTTACCAGCCGAGCATTTATTGACAGTAATTATGTAGCTTTATCATTTCAAAATGAAAAACCTGAATTCAATGGATAAAGCTCTCAGATACATAAAGGTAGACATAGCCTATTTTTTAATGTGAAAGACAAGAAGAGTTTATTTCCATTTCAGCTCAAAAAGCTCATCGGTCTAAAATGTGATATTTATTTGGAGAAATGCAGTTCATGTTTCTGGTCAAACAGAATTTAAGATGGCCGTGAACAAACAACAAAGTTGCCCCCCAGTTAAACTCTGTTTTGGTGTGAAAGCGCTCTTTGATTGTGAAGTTTGTGACCATGTAGGCTGGCAAGGTGTTATGGGTTTTCCACTTTCTAAGTAGCGTAGAATGTGATTAATAGTTGATGCTCAGAAGCTGGTGGCTGTCAGTATTTGTTTTAAGGAGCTGGGGAGCTTTTTCTACTTCTAAGAAATCCAGTGAGACTTTGTAGTAACCTCTTTTTTTAATCTAAAATGCTGTGTTATTTATTGAACAAGCCAGGATATGTGTTCATGTATTTGTAAGGGAGTTAACAAGTCAGGGACAAGCAAGACACAGTGCACAGAACTATGTTTTATTTATCAAAATGTAAATGTCCTTGAGAAACAAACCACTCTTACTTGAATAAAAATACATTTAGCTGTTAACCCTCTACTGTACGTTGATCATGCATGTTAAATCGTCTTTGTAAAGAGGTCCAAATCTGAAATGTATTTATGTGCATTGGGAACTGACCTTTAAAATGAGGCAATATTACTACGTATATATTTTGTTGGATAATGTACATGAGCAGGAGTATATTTCTTTAAATTGAGGATCTTCTGGTGAATTAGATTGGCATACAATGCACAGTTCATTTCCTCATTAGGCTTTGTTGAGGCAACAGGAGCACTTCAGTAAAGGTCAGATGAAAATTGGGGTTTCAATGGATGGTAAGAAGGTAAACAGGTCTCAAAGCTTACCTTTGCCATTTTAGCTGCTACTGAATGAAAGCTAATTGAATACATGTTGCTTGTGTGTATGTAAGTTTGTTTTCTGTGAGTTAGCAGATACTTTAAGTTAAGTAACATCAGTTCCTCATTATTTTCATAAAACCACAAACCAAACTGCAATGTTTCCTACAAAATATATCTGCAAATAAGTAATAACCATAGTTTATGGGAAACAGGGTTGGATGTGAAAAAATGATACATTTACTTCTCTGTCACAAAAAGAAGCATGGGATAATATACAGTACAAAACACTCAAGTAAATATGAAATATAAACTCTAAAAAGTGTCTTAGATCCACAATATTACAGTACTTTGCTCTATATGATTTAACAAAACGAAACCCTACAGCCATTCTAGCGGCGCTTTGAGGCTTAGGGCTAACATGCCAAGTGTCTTCAAAAAAAATATTTATATATTTAACTAAATATATATTAAATACATTAAGAGGGAACAAAATGCTTGCCAAATGACTTTTTGTATTAACATAAGTCATGTAGGATTTGGTTTCAGTGACATTTTTCAGCAGTGACTTGAAATCGGCCAGTTAGTAGGCTAACTGCCAAGTCGGGACACCAATATGGACAGAAAGGACAACAGTGATATAAATACATTTTGGGTATTCAGCACCAATAAAGGAAGTTCAGGAAATCAGATAAGCTCCTTTTAGCCTCCTTTTACATTTTGGAGACAATCTTATCAAACTTTTCCTCCCGTCTTTGCTCTCTTCATCCTGTCTTTTGTCTCGACAGACACACCCTGCTACAGTTGCAGATTCCAAAATAAAACACATATTACAAGACAGCTGAGCATTTCCCAGCCTGGAGAGAAATGGGTTGTTTTCACTAGGGGGAGGGAAATGAAGGGCACTTGTTTTTTAACCTGTTTTGTTGGTAACTGCTGCACCACCACCTCCACAACCTGTCAAACTGACAGCTCCAGCAGCTCTTGGGTGCAACACTGACATTATTTGCAGATGGTAAATAAGGAAAAATATCTGGCTAGTGAGTATGATTCATGGTAAGTCCCTGCTCTTGTTTACAGAAAAGTTGTCACATTCATTTAGTGAATTACGCATGTGCTTCGGGCTCTGTAAAATGGTTTTACCCTTTAATTTCACTGTAGAAGAGGAGGAAGTTAAAATCTGTCATTAATGATTACAAATTGATTGCATATGTTTATGTATTTTTAGTATTCAATTGATTTTACAAAACCAAAAACTGTAAAAGCAGCTCCATTTCTCTCCCATAACCCTGCTTAGAGGCTTGTATGCTAACAGGATATGCTAATACTTGTCGTCCTAAGCCCTTGTAATCTTCATGCTTGAATTTGTAAACGGAGAGGACCATGTCTTCCCCACATACTGTAAATACTGATGGAATAATATAGCTGCCTGAGAAAATGTAGATCCCTCTTGAGTTTTTGAAATGATCTCAATGAGAATAATGCAGAAAACTGTGAAGCTGCTGCAGCAAAGATGTACAAGTGCACTAAACATGACTGACTGATGACAAAGTGAACAGTATGGGATTAAAGTAAGATTCATATGTATACCCCCTCTTCTATAATGTGTTTTCCTGGAGACTGCAGACCATATGCTTATGTGGCAGGCAGTGAACCGTGAAATCACTGGCTTTTCATGAGGCTCATTTGCATTCTCAGGTTAAAGCTCAATGGGGCAGGAGAGGTAGTTGTAAAACCTTCATTTACTATATCAGACCTGTCTTTTCTTATTACCGCTGCACAAAATGATCACAGTGTCGCTATTACTGAAGTGATGGCGAGTGCTAATGGCACAAGATGAGCAAATAGCAGTACAGCCCTGTGCTGTTTTAAACAGTCAACGGGTAAGTTAAATGTATCCTTTCTAATCTCTGAGAATTTTTATGATCTTGCTGTTTGCAACATTGTCTCATGAAATGGAATGAGACTTTTCATGCAAGCAATTCCAGATCATAGTAAAGCAAAAATAGTACAATAAATCTTAGGAAGTATGATTGTTTTATGACGTGTTTATTAAGAGCAGCTGCTTCATCAGTGAGAGACTTTTCTTATTAATCTCATGTTCTTGTGTCTGCTCACAGCCACATGTGGACTCTTCACCTACCGAAACCTGAATAATATTAATGTGACATTAACATGTCAAACCCCTGAAAATGTCCATAAGTGCCCCCTGCTGTCTGTTGATAGTGCTGAACCTGTACAGCGTGTGTATTATAGACCTGCCTGTGGTAGAATTCTGCACCTAATTAATGGAACCGCAGTGCAGAGTTCTCTTTTTGAAATAAGGGAAAAATGAAATCTAATTCAACAATATATGAGCGATTGTTGAATTAGATTCTCAAACAAAAAGCCAACTCTGCACTATGGTTCCATTAATTAAAGTCCACATGCTAGCTTTTTCATTTGTGTGTGACTGTGTTGACAAAGCTCCAACAGGTAGTTGTTCAATTGATTACATGATTGAAACAAATTGATAGCAAACTTGGTGGGCGATATGGTCTGAATTTCTTTTGTTATTATTATTTTGCTTTTGGCAGTAATATTATTAGATTGCAGTGTTACAGTATCAAAAGGAATGAAGGATAGTCACTCACTGTGACCCCTTTCTCCCTCTAAGTTATGAGTTAAAACCCATCTTTCGCAGGTAGACTACTTGTATTAGAGACACAAACTTGCTGCGCTGTGCTTAAGTGACACAGGGTCAAGCCATTCCAGCATATAGCTTGTAAGCTATGTTATTTTGATATTCACTTCCATGTGAATGACAACTTTTTTTGTTGTTGCTAGAACTTAAAGTTTCATATTCATTACTTAAATGAACAAAGTTTCTGAATAGTTCAATTAAAGAATATATCATGAGCCACCCGTTGGCCTGCAGCAGTTAGATTGCATGTCCCATTTACAGAAAATGTTGTCCTAAAAGTCCTGTGGATCTGTGACTCATTTTATTTCAGTCCTCACTTTCTCTCTCCCCAGTTTACAGCTGCACTGTCCAATCTAAAAGGAGGCATGAAAGCCTCTTGAAATCTTGCAGAAATATGGTGCCTTCATTGAGTGTTTTTTGTATGTTATGGCCGATGTATCTTCCATCGTGTCCTTGGGAAGAGATAAGGATCCATAAAAGTGCTCCTTTTCTTTTTTTCTCAAAAAGTGCTATTAAAGCATGCATTTAAACATACTGTACAACACCATGACAACAGAGCACACCCTACCTGCCAATTGAGACTGTGTAGCCTAATGCAATTTAAAACTGCAACAACAAAAAAAGATAGAGCAAGAGAAAGTCAGTCAACAAATGATATACACAATGAACTAAAGTTGTGTTTTGATATACGGTAAGGTTCTTAAATGAGACATGAAGACATATTGCTGCACTTCGTCCTCCTAATGAGGTTTTTTTATTTGGCAGTATAAAAATAGTCAACATCCTCAAAGGCAATGTTAACTTTATTATTAATATTGGCTCCCTGCAAACTTAGATTAAATGATTCATCAGTTGCCAGTTGCTTTGGATTAATAACAAATAACACACTGCTTGATGTTTAGTAAGCTGTGACCTACAAGGTTTAACAAGACTGTCTGATCATATTTCTATGTCCAAGTCTTAGAAGGCTTTTTGTCTTGAACTGAAGCCAGAATGATCTCAAAGACACTTTACAGAGCTGTGTGGTCAAACAGCAACCTTTTGGCACAATAAAGGTTGTCTTCAGTTTAACTTGGATAGTAGTGTTCCTTAATTACCTTTCTTTTGTAAAACGGAAAAGATTAACCAATCTACCAACTAGATCTCAAAAGAATGAATTTGCATTCAGTCAGTAATTTGTCCGGTCTGTCAGCCGCTATTTGTGTCACTAGCGCCACGTCATTCTTCTCCGTTATAAATACACTGCAAGTCTATGTTCATCATTACACTTCATCAACATTACGTTATCACAGGTACTGAATGAAAATAAATCATTGTCAGAAAGAAAACCAAACCATATCTTTCTCTTTATTCCCAGAGCTCTGTTGTGCTCATGTTTCAGAAAAGGAACCATTGGGGCAGGGCGTCGAGTATGTGGGGATTGGGGGGAGTGAGTGATGGAAAAACATTTGAAAACATTTAAGTGAAAGTCAAGTAATATTAACATAGTGTATCTCCTGAGAGATTAGAACATTAGCACAAGTATTAGCTAAAACTTTACTTCATCAAACATAAAGTGTCCTCCTACACTGTTGGCATTTTACACAAACTAAGTGAACAGATACTGAGATCTACCTTTATCTCTCATAGAAGACATATCCGGACAGTCCCCTGACATTTAGCAGAAAGGCTGAACTCTAAGCATCTTATACAATACACAATCAAACAAAAGAAAAGCATTTTATTTTATATCTCTCCTACTTTAGATCACACAGAATATCCTCCTCATGGTTATCAAAGGATGAAATATAATAACATATTCATGATCCCCTGACATTCACTTTGCATCATCAGTATTGATTTTGATGATATACAGTATACAGAGGCTCTACACTAGTGTAAGTGGATAAGCATCCTTTTTATTTACTTAATTTTCATGTGATAATGAGTCATTTCTGGTGGTTTTCTAGTTATCTTTAGATAACAATGGGTATTTTTTTCTTCTTATCTTTAGGCGTTAATTATATGGGGGGAAAAAATCATTGACTGATTACTGTGCGGCCAGATCACAACGTGCCCTGCTGCTATTGCCCACACTCACCAGGTCTTTTAAGCCTACTTCTCTGTTTGCCATTTGCTTGTGCCCCTCTGGATGTACAGGATAAATAATCGTAGATCTGAAGAATACTAATGACTTAATACACCTACTGAACTGATGACAGTAACGTTACCTTCATCGTCATTTTCTGTTCATCTGATAATCAGGTGGCCCTGCCGGTGGAAGAATACCTATGTGGTGTGCTGAAGTAGTGATGAAGCCACAGTGGCTTGCCAGCAGAAAAGCAAATAGCTGAGAATGTTTTCAACATAAATTGACATTTACGCCAAAGTTGTTTTAATTCTATATTTTTTTGTTAACTTTTGCGAATAACGTGGTTTTATCTCCAGTGGTTAATATACTTACTATTGACAAGTACCTTATAAACCCTGCCTTTAGTTAAAAGAAAGCTATTTCTTTAAGACATCGAATCTTTTCCTTCTTGCTTTTCATATATAATAATTTTCTAATTGCCTTTTTGTTAACATTCTACTTTATCTTGAAAAAAAAAAATAAGGTCATCTTTCCAGTGACACAGTCGAGTATTTAAAGAATGAATTCAATATTTTATTTTTTATATGAATATGAGATATAAAGTTTTTATGTATCTATAAATATGTCTGCAGTCGCCATGGTAATCGAACAAACTGCGCTTCCAGTTAAAGGTCCCATGATGCAACAGAAAAGATGTCGGTGTACAGAAATACTTTAAATGAGTATTCTTTAAGGCAAGGATGAATATTCAATACAAACATCTTTTAATGAGTTTTAAAGTCTGTTCCAGACAGTTGATGGTCAATAGGGACTTAGCTCTACAGCTCTACAGTTAGTTCATGTTAGGGGAATTCTAAATCTACCAATGAAGACTAACAATCAGTGGGATGAATTTGTAGAGCAGTTATAGAAATAATATTTCTCTAATGTAGTTAGAATATTTTATATCCATATGATCCAAGTATTACATTATTTGTGATTTCAATACTTTGTGATACATGTTGCTCACCGATTATTTGACAAAACAAGCCGTGTGAAGTGGTGAAGTATCCTGGTAATGTCTGCTTCTATTTTCTGGCATTTTTAAGAGGAAGAATCAACCGTTTAATGGGAAAAACAACTTACCAATTAACTCTTAAAGCAACAATGAAAAATGTGCTGGTTGAATTGGGAAGTCAGAGAATCAACTCACAGTGAAACTAGACAACTTCAACATCTAGATTTGAGGATCTGATATTGGTTCGCTAAATTCACTTAATGGAGTGTAACCACAACACAACACACATTAACTATCACTGAGAATGTTCTTTTTATTCCAACCAGCTTATTTGTTTCCATTTTTTTCCCTTGTTACTTTGCCCTCTAGCAGAACCTGTTTCTTGAGTATTGATTCCCTGAAAAACACAGATACATTCATCTTTTTCTGACCTCTGATGCCCAAGGTTCTAAAGAAGCTAATAAAAAGTTTATTGTTCAATCAAAGTGCTTGTAAAAGCAATTTTCCTTGAAACTGTTTTCGTCTCACATCTAATGAAAAGCTTGTTTGGCTCGAGTCAGGCCAGTAGAAGAAGCTTTCATTAGCGTCTGAAGGTGTTTTAAATTAGGGAGAAAAAAAAGGCATCTTTTTTAATCACCAACGTTATATTTAAACTTATGAGGTCTCCACTTGGGGACATATTTCTAACATGTTCACAGTTTCTGGGCATTGCTCTACATGCACTCCTATTAGAAAGAGGTAATTATGCTTTCACTTTGCTTACAGTGCTGCTGGAAATCCATATGAACGTACAGCTCTATGATTGATACCTTGCCATTTTGTGTATATACAATCCAACGTGTGAATTAAGCCATTAATCAAAGTGCTGACAGGACGTATAAATGGTTGTAAAGCCAGGGGGAAAAGAGGAATAGTGTGATGGCGTTTGGTTTCCTGGATCTGCTGAGGATGAGTTTGACCTCACAGTTATGACAGCGATCAGGCTATTCTACACCTCCGAGCAGGCTCGCTGTATCCTGAGCGAGTGGCTCTGTCAGTTCTCTGCTGAGTCATGATGACATTGAGAGTGTCCTTTAATAAGTGTGTTAAAGCTGCGGCTGCTTTGTTGTCTTTCTTCATCTCTGGCTCCTGTGATAACTGCAGCTCTGTAAAGGAAGTACTTGCTGAAAAATTAAATGTTAACCAAAACCTTTACTCCAATCTGTTAACTGGAAAATAATTAAACTGTCATAAATACATGAACCCCCTTCATATAGCTTCTGTGGAAATAATTTCCCATGCTGCTGCAGTGTTTTAAAATCCATTGGCTGGTTAACTCGGGGATTGTCATCGCTTGTGTCAGTGGGGGATGAAGCATAAAGACAGGTGACTATATTCAATATTAATGCATTCACTCCAATCTATAATTGATCAAACCTCCCAGGCTTGTTTGTGTCTCTCTAGATGGTCAGTCGGATCTCATGTAATGAGATGCCTCAAGGGTTTTGCTTCTGCTCCTTCTGCAGAGCTGATATCTTAAAAGGAACAAGAATCCACCCGTCTGTCAGCCAACGAGAAGATAATCCTGACATTGTCTTTGAACAAAAAATGTAACTATGAAATGACGATTCTATTTAATTCCAATCTATCAATAAATCAGTGTCCCATATCTGCTCTTCGTAATACTTGCTGGAGGCGGAGTTTCCCAAGGAAATCTTAAAGAACATCATGAAAGAGAGAGAGACAGCTGGTATCAGATATCTCTGTTTCACATTCTTATGAAATAATACTCCCGTGCTCCCGCTTCTCTCACAGCAGTGTTTTAATACGGACGGATGATGCTCTCCCTGTAGTTACATCCATGACTATTTACAATCAAGGTATATTTCTTAGGTAATAAAAAACATAGTGATGCCAGCATTGCTCATCTTGTCGGAAAATATGTTGATTTACGAAGGTGAATTTCAAGGTTAAAGTTTTTTTTCTCATAGGAGTGATTGAAAAAGAAATGTGTCTCCTAGTCCCTCTAACCTAACTGACCTTTTCCCTTTTTTTACGATCCTTAAATCAATCTGTTGGATTGAAAGACATAATATAACAGCAGTGTGGTAAAATGGGATGTCTCAGCTGCAGCCGTTGTCACAGGAGTATTTTAAGTAACAGATCTGGCAGCACAGGAGAATGAGTGTCTCCCTAACAACTGTCTTTGTCTTGTCCAGATAGAAGGGAATCACTGTGATGGATAATAACTGGACGTACTCTAGTATGTCTGTTGGCTAAAGTGTCCTGGCACTGAGGAATTTTTCTGTCTTTTTGCTCCCTAAAAGAGAGCGTGTGGAGACAGAAAAGAGAAATAGAGAGGTGAAGTCTGAGGCTGTGAGAGGGAAAAGGGAGCTGCGAAGTGGAGTGTTTGATACGGTGAAGGGGAGCCATGTTGAAGATTAAGCGAGACCGTCTTGTCCTGGGCTGACACCGGACTTATCACACCGGGCCAGAGGATGATTTGATGCTTGGAGACAGAGATAACAACCGTAAAATCAGTTGTTGGACCATTGTGGATGGGTGAAGGACTTCTTGTTGGAAACAAATTTACAACTTTGTGCATCTCCCAGTGGTTGCTCAGTGTCACATTTCAGTCACACCTCTTCCTGTCACATCGGCTGTCAGAGTGGGCCTCGGCGCTGCTAAACACTCGAGTTGGAGCGGTTAATATGCATGGCATAAAAGACTGTGAAATGATAGACTGTGAGACCCATGACATCTACACTCTAGGTTTTCCTTTCTCCGTCATTCCCTAATATCTGACATGACAGTGCTGAGTTCAGCCTGAGATAAATTGAAAGGGATCAGAGTGACGTATCAGAAAGCAAAAACTTGCGTCATAAATACTTCATTGGCTGGATGAATAGCTGAAGGTGACAAGCCCTAAAGTCTCTCTGTTGAATACAAATGGATTTACAGTAGAGCTGGAAGAAGAAGGACCTGAGTGCAGAGTTCTGTTTTTAATGCATGAAGGCTCTCTGCAGACAAATGCGAGCGATATGGTAATCTCTCTTGGGTTGCGTGCTGCTGCGCTGCAGGCAGAGCTGCGACATGTCATGAAGCTTGTTTTGGATTTTCAGTACAAGTGAGAAACTGATGGCTTATGACCTTGACAGTCACCTCGCACTGTTTGAGAAAAGAGCACAAGAGCGAAAGGAAAATCTTGCAGTAAAAATAGCCTCTGATGTGAGTTACAGAGCATGGTCCTCATCCATCTGTATCTAATATGTGCATATAATGACAATCGCTGCATGCTGAAACATATAGTTGTTTGTTAATTATTTGGACGCAGTCATTACCAAAATGTTCTCAACCAAGAGGAAGAGATTTCTGCGTTCTTTGTTTTGCACAGATGAATTCCAAAGCTGTGTCAAAATATGATCAATTTTTCATTATGCTCCCCTTTGCACTTTGTTCTCTCTTAGCTACAATGATGCAGTGAAATATTAATGGCAGGACACACATATGTAGTTATAGTCTGCGACTCTGTTTTTCTGCTGCCTCCCCTGCTGCTTATGCTTCTTTCCTGTTGTTCTGTAATCAGATCAGCGTTCATATCGCACCCAAAGCTGCCAAGTGGAAAAAGGAGCAAGCTCAGTCAATGAGATTATGAATGTACAACTTCTTCTCTTGTGTGTTGAGTAATGTTCCCTCTTCGGTAGATGATAAATAACCCAAAACATGTTAAAGCAACTGTGCTGCACAGTGGCGTTTTATTTTTTCTTCTTCTCGGCTTTAACTGGTCATAATTCTTGTCCTCTAGGTGGTGTTTTCCTGTGACACCAGTGGGAGTCGCCTGCCTTCGCTCTGACTCTCTAACCGCGGTTGAGGATGCTGATGTGAAACCTGCAATGAACACCTGGGCTTGATATCAGGCGAGTTTACTGTGTTGTCAGTGCATATTAACTCCCTTATCTGGACTATGATCTGCTGTTAGCAGAGTTGCATCAGCAAATTGAAGGTGCAGTACTATGCAGACCAATGGGTATTTATTGCATAAATGAGTGTGCAATTACAGGTGCAGAGCAGAACTGGGTCAAATGAGTAGATGTTTTTATTTATTTATTTATTTTTTGCAGCATTTGTTTTGAACAGTTTTAGTAGTCATATGGGTGGAGTCATAGCACAATCAACTATATTACCCAGGTAAGTTTAGACTGGCAGGAATCTGACTCAGGTTTCCAGTGGCTCTCGATGTGCTTACACATAGTGTAGAGAACATCACATACTGTGCATCTAAACAGAGACTGAAGCTAAGCAGAGTCAATGTCTGCAGGGTTCAAATAGTGCAGGAGTGTGTGGGAGTGTGCTGAATAAACACTGTATGGCTAATGTAGTAAGAACTCCATGTGCATACACACTGTGAGATGGCTTTAGTACATTATGTACGACCTGCAGCCATTTACGTTTGACAATAATGTCTAATAAGTCCAGGATGTTGCATGATATATATATATTACCATGATACACTCACCATCACTTCTCAATGTACATTGTATTTAATCTATTGCAATCTAATACATCACTTCTTCCACAGACTCTAATTGTTTAAATATTATAATGTTCAGTTCTGCCTAAACATTATAAGCTACTTTACTGTGCTGTACTAATATAATAGAGCACAAATAAGGTTTTCCAAAATTCTGCACCTCTCATGTGTGTAAGGATCACCTCAGTATATTGTAAAAGAAATAAAGTTGAAATTTAGTGAAAACATTTTAAACAATATCAATCAAAATTGAACATGAATAATTGGGAAGAAGGAATTTATGGTTGATTTTTATAAGTGATGCTATCCAGACTGCTCGCTCTTAGCACAGGTCTGATTAAAGGTTTTCAGAAAGGAGAGAGGAGGTTTTGTGTGGACATAATGAAGAGACATCTCTTACGATAAAAGAAAATTTATTTTCTTTTTTTTTTTTGTGAAAATACAAATATTTATGGGTAATTTTCAATATGGGGAGGCTGCAGAACAATGACATGAGCTCCAATAAGCAGAGCGAGGCATACATTGTGGTACCGCAGTACCTGCCTCCCACCCACCTCTCCACCCAGTGCAGTGTACACCAGACAAAGATATAAAGAATGCAGGGCCCTAGAAAGAGAGACAGAAAAAAAGACCAACAATAAAAACGAGATAATAAAAAGACCAGACCTTCCATCCCCATTACCCCACCATGACCAAAAATGTTCTGTATTTGTATTCATTTGTGTTAATACTACTATGACTTACAATCAGAAACAGGCCACTGTCCATTAGAATTGAATTGTTGCAACAACAAAGTATGACTATGTAAATCCCATATGATTTGCATAGTTTCTTTTTCTCCTTAAGCATGCAGAGAAGGTAGTTGTACTTTTTCAGCCCTGAGCAGCGCCTGCAGTATTTCTCTCAGACTGCACTCAGCAGACACCGATAAGGCAGGGGGAACATGTATTGCGCCTGAAAGGCATAACAGAGGGAAAATTTACGCTTCCAAGCACTTGCTTCACTGCTCACTCCTGTTCTTTCAGCTCATGGCTTTGAACCCATCACTATTTTTAACGTCTCTTCTTTACTCTCATCCTGATTTGACAAGTGTTCAGGGATATTTTAATATCCCTCCATCCTTACAGGGATGTCAACTGTCAATTCAGATATGTTCATATCCTGTTTGGTGTTCATTTAATCCCAAGCCTCTTAATCAGATAATGCAGGATGCTGCAAAATACTTCCATGCTTTCCTACAGAAAAAAGTAAAGCCCTGTCCATTTGCTACCTGGCGATTTGACTAACTTTGCCAAATGCATCAAATATTTTACCCGTGTGTGGTACAAAAAGGCTCTATGTGGACTCGTAATGTAATTGACTGCATCTCTAACTAACCTGAAATGGGCCATAAAATGCTCAAAAATGCTACAGCAGTACATAAACATGGCCTCATGTTTCCAACGTACATTATATAGCACCAAACTATTAATTACAAACCCTGGTGCATGAGAGGATATAGTTAATGATCTGTGCTGCGTCTTCAGAGAGCATTCAGATGAGAATAATTGTGCGTCTGAAGTGCAGTAGGTACCTGTATCCCCTTAACATCTGTCTGCCATACTCTGAGTAGGTGTGCATCCTGAAAATGCCATCGCACTACATCCGGGCGACATATCTACAGATGCAGCGGGCTGCCGGTGAGTGTGCTTTGCTAAGGGCGTAGTTTTAGGAGACGGTCTGGGTGATTCCCTCGGGTCAGTTGAGTGAGGAGCGGAGGTTGAAGCTTATTTTCTCCCTCCTTCTGAGCCGCTGTGGTCAGAGCCTCTGTGGTTTCTGCGGTCAGGGGGGCATCTCACAGTGCAGAGAACAAAGAAATATGATGGCTCCCACTTGTCCTCCTCTAGTTCAAAGGGAATGGCAGGGCAATGCTAATTAGCCGGCTTGTGTTACTGAATTGAACATAACTGCTGTTCCCTTCAGTGTTCTCCCTCCCCCCTTCATAGTACACCTAACAAGCAGCATCTACAACAGCCGTGCACCCTGCATAACTCTGCATATTTTGTGCACAGTGAGACATCCTGTTCTGTTTCTGCCCTAAAAAAAAAACAAAAAAAAAACACACACAACAATAATCCCATAGTTGAATTAATCCTTTTTTAAGAGAGGAACTCACCTTTCTTTCTGGTCGAATAATTCTGTGTTGTGAAAGTACAGCAGTATTGGCCTTTATGTATTCTTCGGATATCTTCCCCCAGCTCTTCTTAGCAGTGTAGCTTAATCCTGGTTGTCAAGTTTGAGGGCGATAAGAGGCGTTACAACAGGATTCCCCTTCCACTTCATCTCTGTTCCTGCCAAATTATGCTACTACAAGAAAGAAAAAGCTGCTCAGTAAGTAGGAAGTGAATCCATGTTTTTAATCAGGGATCGGGGGGAGAGTGAGGAGGAGGTCAAGTTATTACCCTCTCATATTCAAAATTCTTGTGTGCATGTACGCCTTCAATCCTGCGCTTTGTGTTCTCTTGTTAAAGTAATCTGATTCCTGCTGTCAATGATTCCTGGAATACCGAGTAAAGAAGGCGGTGACGGGCTTGAGGTTTACGTTGAGATATCATCTCTGCACCTGATTCTTGTTTCTCCTGCCGTAATCATCACCAGAAGTTAATCTGTATCCACTCCATGTCACACATGACTCACAATAACACCAGGGCCTTTGTGAATTTGCAATGGTGCAGCTGAAGCTATTTCAAATGTTAGTTGAAGGGAAATATTATAAACTCAAACACACCTGCATGCGTGTGAGCACAAGGCAGATACAGTAGATGTGTAGCCCGAGGCGCGCTGTGCTCAGCGTCTCGAAGCTTTCTCTTTGTTTCTCTCCCTCAGTCAAATATCTTTTTGTTAGTGCAGATGCACTCAGGGTTGGCAAACACATTGAAGAGTGAGTCACTTTAACGGTCTCATCTTGACACACAGCTGACTCATCATCTATTGATTTCTTCATACATCATAATCTTTTGTACTTTTTGTTGTTATGTATCCATACCAGAGAGAGGGGCTTTGTTTGCACCTCCTGTGGGGCGCATGTCTCGGCAACATCGCATAATTAAAAGCACTTCCCTGTTCCATAAGCATCCTTGTTAGCTGTTAACACGAGAATCTGTTTAGAATCTGTTTACATTAGTGGCCAAGAATAGCACAATCAGTGTTTGTGTGCACAAACAGGCTTCTCTCCCAGGTGTATCAGAAGAAACCCCTCATCTGTGTTGTCACGCAAGCATAAAGCCCGGAGCTCAGTCATTCAAAACAAAAGGTGCTTTACATTTTGATGCATCCTTTACAGCATCACTTGAATCCAAAGAGGTAAGCTGTTAACCTTCAAAATGTACCCGCAACCACACAGAAAAAAAATTCCCCTGACAGTTCCTAATGCTATGAATTTATCATTTCATTCAGTGGAGAAATCTGCAGAGCATCACAAAATACAGAGCAAGACACACCTTGACTTGGTGCTTTTAATAACGTCTAAGTTACTGAAGTCAGAGTCAGTGGATAGAAGTTAAGTAATCAGAAGTA
The DNA here is from genome assembly GCF_947650265.1 of Symphodus melops. NCBI lineage: Eukaryota > Metazoa > Chordata > Actinopteri > Labriformes > Labridae > Symphodus > Symphodus melops. The sequence continues at coordinate 8,206,741 of NC_136700.1, forward strand.
TCCTCAAGCATAAGACTGTACATTTGTTATCCCTCAGGCAACTAAGACCAAGAAAATATATCAGCTAATCTCAAATGAGATGAGACTTTGTAGTGTATATTGTATGATATTTGCATGGATGATGTATGTTCAGGCACAGCGCAGTATAGTGTGTACAGTTTTGGAATTAATGGTGGACTCAATGGAATAGTATTCTGCATTAATTAATGATTAATGTTGCTGCTTCTGTTTTTAAGAGATTCAAAGATATTCTCTTAAGGTGCTAAAACAAATGCTCACGCACTTCAAATGTGGACTTTATGCAAAATAGAAAATATTGTTTATTTGAAAAGCTATTTTTGAATCCCTACCATAGCTCAGGGGAAGGTCTTCTACCACCTGTGGCGAAGCAACACACAGAAACACATGGACTCTTTCATCATAAATGTGCCTGCGTAAAGGTTCATCCTCCACCCGCTGCTCTGTGAGATGCTCATGTTGTTATGTTACCAGTATCATTGTCCATCTGTGCATTGATCTAAAAACACTTTGACAGGAGACCCCTTGTTTTTTTTTTTACCTCTATTCATACCATTTACCAAATGCTGCGTTTGGGAGTAGGCCGCATGATAGTGGCAGACGAGGAACTGGTTATGAGCCACAGCTCATCCATTGTCTAGCATGCTGGAGAAAGAGTGGGAGCCCCTAAAGAGTCCTGGCAGAGTCTTTGCTTCCATCTGCCTGCATGCCTCGCCATGAAGCCCAGCTCGTACCACTTGAGATTATACTCACGTCCAAGCTGTTACTGTAATTTGCATTGGCTCATGGGCAGAAGAGAGTGAAGAGGAGGAGGAGAAGGAGGATCTGCACATGAGGCAGGGATGTTATAAGTGGTCCTGGCAGCACAATGAGCTTCGTCGGGTGTAGTGTAATGGACAAATGGTATGGACATAGCAATATTAAAGTGCAATAATGCTGTTGAGCAGGTTTCTCTTCTGTCCAACATAATGTTTAGTGCACAGAGGGAACTATAGAAATGTAGAGTTTGAAAAAATCCCAGTCACTTTCAGTATCAGAGTTAGGGCAGAGCAGAGAAAACATGAAACAGGCAAAACAGCTGTGATTTTTTAACACTATTCTTTTGTATGTATTCCACTAATTGGAAAGTCTTGTGTTATTTTCTATGCCATTCATTAGCATGATTGGCCAGGCACCTGGCGGAAAAAAAACCCCTATGCAATCACTGAGAAAATAAGTCTACAGGAGAGAGCGCTCTGAAAGAGCATGAAAAAAAAAATCACTCACATTGCCCTCTCCTTTCAGATCATACATCAAACCTGGGAAGTGATCCTGAAATCTTTTTGAGAATGCATTCAAATCCAAGGCAGCAGCTTTATTTACAGGTCTGTTTTCTGATCTGGGCAGGCGCTTGTGTTGATCATTTCTTTCATTTTGGGAAACATAGGATTTCTGGGATCTGATTGATGCAGAATTTTGAATTAAATTCCCATTTCTCTCAAATAAAAAGGAACAAAATCCAAAAAGCACATTTAACTAAATCCTATAAAAGCGTATCAATGCTTGTTTTTTTTTTTCTCAGGTTATTCCTAACAGGACAGCTTTTGGCCTGCAATTGGATTTTGCAGCCAATTGATAAGACTACCGGAAGACGAAAATTAAACGGCAGTTCCTGATTGTACCATACAATTCCACCAAATAAGTTGTGAATTTATCATTTATTTTACAGCCACGATATGACTCATAATCCACTTGCTTCAACTGCTGTTGCAGCCCTTCCTGTCCATCATTGCTGCAGCACAATTATTTCAATCAATAGATCTTAATTTCTTGTTTACCATTTTTACGTAGAAATGAGGAATCCGCAACAGGGGTTATGATTTTCAGCATATGAAGTGTTTTGATTTTCAGTTTGTAGAACATTTGTAGACTGAGCTGTAATGACCAATTAGACATCAGCAGGCTTTGGTGTATAGAGATAAAATGATGCGCTAATGACAAAGCAGCTTCAATGATGAGTGGTTTGTCTATGTGTGTTTGTTTGTTGATATCTGCATTAATGTGAAGCTAACAGTCCATTATAGATCAAACATTTTAACTGAAGCCTTAATTCTGCTTGACACAGTCTTGTTAAAGCCAATTAGATTCCCTGACTACCTGAAACACATCAGAAACGATCGAACTGACCTTCACTCAACAAAATGAACTGAAAGGGATTTTTAGACCTTACAAAGCTTGATTTTAAAAAAAATTTTTTTTACAAATTTTCATCATGAGGTTAAGATTTTGGCAAACAAAGATTGCCAGTAAATCACATTGAAATATGTTTCTTGTTGGAGCTCAAACTTTGAAGTCTACCAGAGTGAAACCGCAGTATAACATTCTACGTTTGAACTGAGACTCAAAAGATGAACAGGCGCTACTCTGGGGTATTACGGACAACAAATTGATGGTGTCTGCGTTGCAGACATCAGTGCCACATGGAAAAGGAAGTCTTGCCTGGTAGTCTTTAATACTAACCTCTGGTTTCACCTAAATTACGGAGAAACTGATGTCTGCTCAGATTTTGGATGATAGACTATAATGGCCGAACGTTTCCGAGATTTAGAGTTCTTAATCTTTTACTATAGTTCACTCACAGAATGTACTTTTTAAAAACTGTCACAGTTTATTTAAAACAAAAGTTTCTCAATTGCCTTGAAGACCAGCATGGAGGTCAACATGTCACAGTTCTTTTAATCAATAGTATTCCCTTTGGCAAGTATGTGAGACATCTACAATTTTAACTTGTAGCTTGATAAACGTTTTGTGGCACTGACTTTCCATGAAAGTGAAGGTATCGTTATTCACATAGACTAAACTTTATTAACTCTGTGCAGGGCCGTGAAGAAAAATGTGTAGAAAAGGGATAATAAAGTTACTGATAATAGAAAGCTAAATCTGTTTTTTTTAAAACTCAAATAACAGGCCTGACAGGTTCATTACAGAGGACTCTTAAAGCATGAACTCGTCTGCTGTAATCCTGTCAAATCATCTAATTTGTTAATACACTAATATGTCATGGATGTAAAACATTGACCTGATTTCCCCGAATAATTATGATGTTGGCAGAATAGAAGAATTTTTTATCCTTGAAGAATGAACCATGCCAGCCTATTTATACCCTGACATTTGTTTGAACCTCGTCGGAGGGATAAAAAAGACTGGAGGAATATGCACAGACACGGGTCATGATTTCTTTCTGCTTATTTTTTCACTTATTGAAAATGTGCATTGTGTCAGAAGGAGGTGAATACCTTACTTGTAGGAGGAGGACCACACACAGGAGGTGCTACTTTTTCAAACACAACTGTCCCATGTTTCCACAATACATAGGATAGGTGAAGCTTTGTAAATGTTTAATTATTATAAGTACATGTATTTTTAGCCTGCATCCTTTAGATTTGGTCAAAGTAGTCATCATAAATTCATTCATAAACTTATGATATTCCCTATTTATTGTATGTTGCTTCTTAACAGCCAAATCCAACATTAGACATCAATATTCATTATACCAATATTTATAGATTCCCAGACTTGGTCTTTCATCAGCCGTTATGGTTGAAGTAACTGCAATGACTCACTTATTGTATATATTCCTCAACATGACTCACTGATTGTTCCCTGCCATGTCTCAAAATGTATTCCATAAATAAGATGGACTCATTACATATTTATGTGAGGTCTTCAAACTCAGGATTGGTTTGAATCCTTTCAAATCCCACAGTTCTCTGCATGTGCTGAATGACTGACTTTGGCTGACCTGTGTTTTCACCTGCGCTCCGTCACTGTCCATTTAGCTTTTGAGTTCTTCAGTCAAATCTCTGCTTGAATCTTTTTGCTGACCTTAACTGCATTAATGTTATGTAGTTTTCGAGAAAGAAAGATCTACCACAGCTTGTGGGACCATAAATGTTTTATTTTGAAGGCAGAAACATTTTACATGGATATCAGGCATTGAGAATGCATGATGTTGAAAATCCCTTCAGCAATCATGAAACTTTTTATAAAAAACCTTTTTAAGGGGGCATCTTGGTGGCACAGTGGGTGGTGCGCACACCCCGCTTTTGGAGGCTGTAGTCCTCGGGGTGGGCAGTCTGGGTTCGATTCCGACCTGTGGCTCCTTTCCTGCATGTCATTCCCCACTCTCTCTCTCTCTCTCGCCCGGATTTCTGTCTCTATCCATTGTCCTATCTCTACAATAATACACAAAAAGCCCAAAAATAAATCTTAAAAAAAAGAAAAAACATATTCAGGTTTTAACTTCAGTATTTAAAGGAAAGTAATTTTTCCCCCCAACTAAGCATCAATGTGGCTATAGTAGTCTTGTAAGTCACGCTAACATTGAACACATCTTCTGCAATGTAGAGCTGTAAGATCTTAGTTGCTCTTGAGCTACAGTATTTTAACTTGTTTAAAAAAAATTGTTTTTCCTTGCTTGAAAGTTTTCTTCATGTGATGCAAAAAGCGTCATATTGCATCACATGAAGAAAACTTCCAGGCAAAGAAAAACATATTTTTCTCGTCTCAGGGCAAAATGAGGGCTGGATTCACGACCATTCAACACTGCTACCATGTTTCTAATGATACAAAGCTTCATGCAAATGGGTGAAGTATCCCTTTAAGCTGAGCACGCGTATGTGAAGTAACTGGGTTGGAACATCTGCATAGATTCTTTCTTAAGCTGGTCACTGTAAGGTTACATGCATTAGATGTTGGTTAAATATTTATTTAAGACCATCATGAAATGCAGCAAGTGTAAATACATGGTAAGAAAATGCTGGAGAACTCCAGAATAGGATCAAAAAAGGCACTTTGTTCAAGCAAAGAGCATAGAATAGTCCGACTAAAAATCCCCATCCAACTGCCTAAGGTCTGAGATCCATTACAACCTGATAGTTGATTAGGATTGATCCGAGCTGAGATTCAAGGGAAACAGGAAACCTCTTCTTTATTGACCACTGCCACCAGAGCCACACCTTCCCAGAGGAAAACCATTTTGGCTTCTTGTATCAGTGATGTTATTGGTCACTACCCATAGCTCTTGACAATAGGTGACGGTTGGAATGAAGATCGACTGCTAAATCAAAAGCTTTGCCTTCAGGCTCAGCTTCTCTTCACTATGACGGTCCAGTACATTGCCGCAGACACTGCACTAATCCGTCTGTCAATCCCACGGCCCATCCTCCCCTGATTTGTGGACCCTGAAAAAGTTAAACTCCTTCACTTGGGGCAAAGACTCACTCCCCACCCAAAGGGAGCAATCTGCCGTGTCCCAGCAGAGAACCAGACTTGGAGGTGGTGACCCTCGTCTCAGCTGCTTCGCAATCAGCTTCAAACTGCCTCAATACCTGTTGGAGGTGCCCATCTGAGGAAACCAACAAAACTCCTTTATCAGCAAGAAGCGAAAAAAATTGTTGAAGCCCTCAAACTGGAAACCCTTCTCGCTCTGGCTGCACCTTGAGATCCTGTCCGTGAAAATCCCAATGGAGTCAGTGACAACCCCAGCACAGGCTTCTATGGCATGTGAGCCAAAAAAAACAAACTCTACACCTTATGAGTATTTACTGCCCCACTGCCACTGTGTATGTATTGACTTTAGAAGGTGCTCTAATAGACGCAGAGATGGGATTAGTAAGGCTCAGAATCTTTGCAATGTATATATGAATATAATTCCTCCAATAACTGTTTAACAAAAGTTCTGACTAAAGCTACTTTGCACAGGCTTTCCTATGAAGTGTGTCAAATTGAAGCTCTGCGGTCCATTATTTATGTGCACTGAGTGAATCACATGCAGTCATACCTCGTTCTGAGGTTGTAACACACACTCCGAAGTATTACAGCCTTGAGTGAATTTGGGCCGCTGTCTTCTATATCAATTAGAGCCGAGTGAGTTTTTCATTATTGGGTCCAGTTTATGCAAAAGATTTATTCATGTGAATCCCGCTGGTAATAAATCTCAATTGTTTTTGTTAATTAAATCATAGTGCAGTCAGTAAGGAGAAGGCACACCCTGGTTATTTACTTTGTATTTGATTTAAGAAACAAGATGATGAATGCAGTGATCTACGTTTAGTTTGGTCTGTATGTGAGGTGAAACATTGTACCGTACAAGTTGAACAAGAGTGAGAGTCAAATGCATGCAGATGTTTGTGTCTGCATTAATGGCACAGTGATGCTATGAGGTGCATGCTAACACACTCACTTTGGGAAGTGGCTCAGTGTATCAGAATATGATGCTGTAGGAACTGTTACTCAGGTCACTCTTTCTTCTTCTCTTCTTAGCTTCAACCTTCACTGTTCTCTTTCTCGTAGCCTCTGTATCAGCTGTACAGAGATGGGCTAACTGGCTTTTTTTTTTTTTTAGAACTACAGTGCCATAAAGCTGTACTCTTCTGGCAGGATGACCTCAGCCTGCTGCCAAAGTTAATGTAGTAAACAGGCGTTCAGGCTGTGGTATAGACATTAAAGAGAGCCCATTCTCCCTGTTGAAGGTGATAATCAATTGACCTTCAAATCTACTATTTAAAGCTCTTCTGAATAAATTACTCAGCGTACGTTTTTACTAAGGTACATCACTTTAAATAAATTATGAGATTTTGTGACATAAAAAAAATGTTGGTTTTTTTCCCTCCAAACTTACCCAGGTATTGTCGATGCCTCCAAATAACTAAAATGTTAACATTTTTTAATGTCTACTATGTAATAAATATTGTCTGTCTGCATGTCCAAACATTATTACATGTGATTTTCTTTTATCAGAAAACATTATTTTTTTAAATATAAGCAGATGTTCTCGTCAATAAGCCTGCTGTGTTTTAATATATACATACTAATGTTCATTTCATAATCTATAACTAGTCACTGAACATTCATGCTTGTACCCAGGGCCTTAAACTTACCATTGCAAGTTATTTCTTTAATGTGGCTCCTAGAGGATCATATTTAGAAGCTTCAGGCCACTTCACAAGATGACTTGATTGATGACTTTGGACTCAGAACAAGTTACATGTTAGCATATTTGCATGCTAAGGTTCACTAGGTGGAGTATGACTTGGAATGTCCTTTGTTTGACAGGTAGTTAGTCCAAAACAAACCTGGACAGTTTAGAAATGTATCCAATGTTTGGGCTGGATGAAAAGTCAGAGAACTACGAATGTCATCACAAATTATCAAGAGGCGACCACAAACCAATTGGTATTTCTCTCCATCCAACAGTTGCTGAGATTTCACAGTTTGGATTAGAGGGGCTTACACACAGACCTTACACTCCTAAATCATTAGTGTGACCATAATAGATGGCGATGCATTGTAAAGGTTTTATCCTTAATGAAAAAACACAATGGATCTGTTGTTGTGGGTGTGTGCATTTGTGATTTGTTTGAATTAAAATCTAAATTGGTGCCTTTTTATAATCTATTCAAAGTGATTGTTTATTCAGGATGTTCCTGTTGTGTAATTAACAGATGGTCTTCAGTTATACAGAAACAATTCCTTTCTTATAGAAAAAGCAGGTCAGTATAATCCAGCTTCAATAGATGACACTAGCTTTTGTTAATGACGGATCAGTGTGCGACTGTATTGTTGCAAAATGAACACAGGGGAGGTTCTCAGTTCAGTTATTTGATTCCTTTTCACTCGTCAGTGTAAATCAGCTCTTAGCCAGAGTCAGCTGTGGCATTGGTGCACAAAACGGGCATACATATTACCTTGCAAGGGTACATACAGAGCAGGATCAATGCAGCATGATAGTCTTGGGAGGAGGATTTGAAACTGAGTGTGGATTCCTCAGCATCACAGTAGCTCAAAGTGGCACCATAAGGCACCAATTCAGACGATCTATTCAGTCTTCTCAGTGAGGAAGGCATTGAGCCGCTTTGTTGAGAAACAAGAAGACGTGATTAAAATGAAACAGTCAAGTGGATAAAATGTTAAGTGTAGAGGACAAACAAAACTGTCACCACATGGGAGCACATGCAGTAACAACGTACAGATGAGACAATCATGCTGCAGCCTTTGTAACAGACAAACCACTGTCACTGGATTTCAAAATAACTGAGCTAGAAATAGAAATCCCATAAGCTGGGTGTCATTCAGAATCTCTGTCTATCCTAGTATTGTTTTTTTCCAGCAGTCTCTGCTTTTATCAGGGCTTGTTTGTTTCTGCTTTACTTCTCTTTTTGACGTATGTCGACTGTACTTGGGCATTCTCTTGGAAAGTGTCAGGGAAACGGCATGTAGAAAAGAGCTGCAGACAGACTGTGTATTGTCTGTTTATGTCAGGACGTCCTACATCCTAAAATCACAGCAGAATGGAAGAAAATAAGGCCGAGCCCCTCACTCTCGGAAAAAGATGTTCCCTTTTTTTTTGGCCCAAAGATACAAATTTAGTGTTTTGGAGTCAGTTCAGTGAACAGGTTTAAGTGTTTTATACCTCATTTGCGGGCTCTTCGTGTAGTTTATCATTTGTCATTGACTATCTCTCTGTCTGTTTCATCCTCTTTCCTACTTTCTTGGCAGATGGATGTTCTCCAATGAATCTGGTTCTACTTGAGTTGCCTGTTCAAATTTTTCCGTGCCACTATTTTTTACATGACAAAAACAATGCTCAAGACTTTCTTTACAAAGTGCGAAAATGTAGGTTTCATTCTGGGCTCCTTGTAAATGAAAGGCAATTGATTGATAGATGATATTATTCTGTGCTGCAAAACAGCTATACGTACATTTATTCCATTACTATAATTAGCTACTGTAAAGACCTTTTATGAAATGTAGAATTGGTAACTCCGGTGCACAAAACACAGTGATTGACAGGCAACCGGTGCAGGGTTTACACCTCTTGTCAAATGTCAGATAAGCAAGGTTCTGCCCCTTGAGATCCCCTCAGGATAGCTGAGCTAATGATGGATGGATGTTTAATGAAGTGATATTTTGATTCCCAGACCTTTATTTGTAACAGAGTATTTTTTAATAATGATATTGTTATTTGTAGTCCATCAAAAACCTTAATATTTCTTCCACCTCTGGGAACATGAATCACTGTGGTTAATTTTCTTTTTAGCATTTCATCATAACTGCTGCAGTGTCCTTAATCCAAAGAGTAAACTCTGACGGGCCAGCTTCCTTTGTAAGTGTTTAGCTCTGCAAAACCTCTCAGAGCAAATCTAAAATAAGCAAGTCGTCATTGTCAGTGTGAGGGCAGCACATTGTCCTGTTTATTCTATTAATTGTGACAGCTAGCAGATGGAGAGGAGTCTGAGGTTGTTTTACACAGTTGCAGAGGCAATTTGTGCAGAAAGTGGATTGACTGGAACAACACCAAATCTAATAAGTCCATAATGTGTCATATGGTACTTCTGATTAATGAGACTGCTTTGGTGAAGGATTCAGTGGTTGTACAGTGATCAGGATGCTGTGCAGCATGTGAGACATTAAGCTTGAATCAATCACTTAATGTGTAAAATCAGTGGTATTCCATTTCTGTAAACGGATATAATTTTCCTTTTAATTATTCAAGTGCTCTGTCTTATTATAACAGCCCAAAGTGCATACTGTATAATGCAAAAAGATTTTTTACGAAAAGATGTTATTTCAACATAAGAAAAGAAAAGTGTGTGTGTGTGTGTGTGTGTGTGTGTGTGTGTGTGTGTGTGTGTGTGTGTGTGTGTGTGTGTGTGTGTGTGTGTGTGTGTGTGTGTGTGTGTGTGTGTGTGTGTGTGTGTGTGTGGGTAGTGTTCAGTAACTAAAGCAGACCTTATTGAGGGAATTGAATGTCAGTGAAGGGAGGTATTTAGTACAGGTAGGAGGTAAAGGGTCACAATCAATCAAAAAAAGGACGTGCATGACTTCACTAAAGCAGCACCTATCTAATCATGATGCTATCTTGTTTGGGGAAAGACTCTAACAATTAAAGTTTATGGAGCTGCAATTGTTTGTGTTGCTCAATGAAAGTTTTAAATTGGATGTAATTGAGAAGCGCGTCTTTGCATGCAGACATAATTATAATATGCAAATACTCCTCCTGATCAAAATACCTCCCATCCCCCACAATGAGATGCGACCAGAAATCCCCAGGGCCTTATAGCCTTGGTTCCTCGTCCACTGCTGCAGACAGAGCTGAGACCGATGAACTCAGACTGTCAATAATTATGCCTGCAGCCTGACATGAGTCACACAAGGGCAGCAACAGTTCACTGTTGCACTGTCTAATTGGCGTTTACGGTTTCTTGACAAAGTCATGTCCACAAAATACCCTTACAGTCTCCTGGTGCCTGTGGATGTTTTCCACGGTAAGGGCAGATTCTAACGTTGTTTATACTCACTGTTTTCAAAGTCACATTCAAGAAATGCCTGGACTAAATAACTTGTAATATAACTGCATTTGGCTGCCACTATAATTATTCCACTTTCTGTTGAATAGTACATTTTCTTCTTTTTTTGAATAGCCAATTATTTTCGATCTGAAAAAGTGAAGATGACAAAGACAACCAGAAAAAAGTAGACTTCCATCATTTGGCTTATACAAATGACCAAAAACAGGGGCAACAGCAGGCCTGGTGATTGAAATGAATATCTATTTGGTCATAAAACCTCCTTTGATTGGACTTGCAGTCTTGGATTTACCATTCATTACTCTCCTCTCCCTCTTTGATACATCCCCTTTCCACCCTACTGCCAATGTGTGAGTCAGGGGAAAACGATGCTAAGTTATACTATACAGTAACATGTAAAATAAATGGGGCAATGGGGAAAAAAGGACTCATATGACTTTTATACTCGTAACTTAATTACTCAAGTTATACATTGGTTTAATATTCATTCATTCATTCATTTTGAGTTCAAACTAGATCATTTGTTGGCATGTTCAATCAGGCTGACTTTATCCATTGTTTGGTCTGCAAAAAGGTAAAATATTGCATAAAATGCCAGTGCAAGTTCCTCAACATCTAAATGATGTTTTCAAATTGCTTGTATTGTCAAAATAAAAATCCATAACCCAAGCACCTTCATCTCAATCAAGACATGCCACAAAGTCCTTATAATTGAGAAGCTTGAACTAAATCATATTCTACATTCATGCACAAAAACGTTGTCAATCACCAAATAAGCAAGTTACAAATAGTTGAGGAGCTCCGGCATTTGGGGGGAGCTCTGAGTAGAGCCGCTATTCCTTCTCATCTGAAGGAGCCAATTGGGGTGGTTTGGGAGGAGACCCTGGGTAGACCCAAAGCTCGCTGGAGGGATTATATATCCCATCTGGGTTGAGAACATCTTGGAATCCCCCAGGAGGAGCTGGAAGAGGGAAGTGTGGGTTGACTTGCTTTGCCTGTTGCCACGCGACCCGAAATTGGACAAGCTGAAGAAAATGGATGGATGAACACTTATTTAAGAGATGCCTAGGTTATTGGTGACATTTCTGTAGTTTATGAGACACCGGTTTATCTTCATGTATTTTTTAATTTAACAAAGCCCTCACTTCTTTAAGTGTATTTGTTTGTGAGTATTTTCTGAAGAACTCTCGGGCCGCTAATTAAATGTCAAACATCATGTCGATGTAAATGAGCCGATACAGATGCCCTCTGTTTTTCTCATTTCTTTTGAAAAAATGTGGACCTCTTACTTCAAAAATGTTATTGCTTCATCCAGAGTTCAGAAGACGAATTGTGATTCTGTACTGCGCCTCAGTCTGTTTAATGTGTAAACTGAAGCTGTATTAAAAAAACGCAGCAGCACGAAGGTGTTTCACAGTCAAATGTAGGACGAGCACTTTGAGACAGCATCTCTCCGCTCTCGTCTGATTCCTCCTGCATTGTTTATGATGCTTTCTAAGCTTTTACTTTGAGTCATTTTTCATTAAACGGCTGATTATTCAGACCTTTTTTTGTGTCCATAAGAGCATTTTAAGAAGCAGCCGTTTATTTCTGTCAGTGTGTTTTAGAACAACACACATTTACACAATCTATTCCACCCTGAAAAATAAGTTCATTTATTTTTCTCTTGGCTTTTCTTGCACGGCTGTCTATCTTTGTTTGTCTGCATGTCTATATGTAGACACATGGATATGCAGATGTGTATTTGTGTTTCTTTATGTTTTCCTATGTGTTTATGTTGTCGGGCTCGGCGTGTTATACTGCACTTACATGTTGTGCAAAACTGTGCTTGTACTGTAAGTGATAGTGATAGAAGTTTGATCAGCTAAGTCGCAAACACAGCAAGCTGTCAGGAAGAATATATTCTTTATGCTTTAAAAGATGTTTAAAAAATAGTTATTTTTTATTTCGTAAAAATATCTTTAACTGCTTGCCTTGTCCGAACCAATGGGCCAAATCAACCCCCTTTTTTCTTTCTTTCAAAGGTTGATTAAGAACCAGAAAATTGTTGCAGAAAAGCAGATAAACTAGATACTAAAGCTGGCCGAAACTCTGCATTTTAAGCTGATTATTGAAAACTGAAAAGATTCTTGTTGGCATTTAATATCTCCGTCCGTTGACTCTGTGCAGCTTTATCCAGTTTGGTTGTCTAAATGAAATGATATAATCACCACACAGCCAGATGTTAGGCAGAAAATTAAAGACCCTTTACCAAAAGAGAAAACAATTAAGGTTATGTTAGAAGGGGCCTCATGGGACATCTCCACCGTTATCAACCTTAAAGCCAAGAATACAGAGTAGACTTTGAAAGAAGATGAAGCATACCTGAAAAACACTCAACATTAGCATAGAGTGCTTAGAATCACAAATTAGACACATTAAGACACATTAAAGCATTAAACAGCCTCAATCTTCATTCTGACTCCTCTGTATTTAAAGCAGGTACCTTCGCTCCCCTACACTGTGTACCTGTCTCCTCTAGCAACAAACACATGAAGTTACACACAGTCCCCTCTCCTGATATGAGTGACAAACACAGCTTGTTATCTCACACACCCTCCAGCATCTAAATCAACTTCTTTATATTCATGCTTGTCTTTCCCGCCCACTCACACACACCTCTAATACAGATCCTCTAATTTAGATGAGCGTCATCAGTCATCAGAGCGCTACTTAGCCGTCAGATGTGTCTGAAACTTCCTCATTAAAAGCTGCATTATGGCAGGATGTGGAAGAAAACAAAGTGACACTGCTGTTATGCAACTTAGTATTTGCAGATGTTCCAATGAATCACAGACTTGTAATTAATATTGGAAAAGAATAGATCTCTTTATTGTACAATTTCTTCTTTGTTCAATAAAGATCAGTCATTTTGAAGAGCAGTGTAACTAATAACAAAGGCAGTAATGTTTTTTTTCCACAATTGATGATTTCTCCTGGACTTATACGATTCCTTTAGTTAGACTAGATTCATGATAAACATGTTTCAGAGTTTACTTTGACCGTTTGCTAAAAGATACTTTATGCTACTATAGTCTCATATTCTAATTGTTTCTCCAGGCCTGCAGGGTGTTTTTTTTTTCCTACCATTCAAATCATATTAATTCAACCCTTTGTAGCCAAGGGCAATAAATGTCAAAGAAAACTCAATGGATTTTAGGTTCCAACTTTAGAAAACCTGAGCGTAGTGTTGAATGTCAGGTTCACTCCTTGGTGGCTTACTAGGTCCCCAATCTTCAAATTTCAATAAAAATGAGGTATACAGCTCATCTCACAGTACTTAAAAGTAAACAGGGATGCACTTTAATTGAAGTTTGCAAAGGGACTTTAAAAGAGTAAAAGTAGTTGCACATTTTTACATGTTCACACACAAAGCATGTAAAGACATATTCATCACGGGGATTATTGTGTGCATGAGTGTATGCAAATTTGTGGTTCTTTATTTTAATGATTTGAATCTGGATATGTCAGAAAGTGAATACTTATGTTGTTTTAAAGTTATGACCCCTGTCAAAGATTGTACTCTTGCATGACTGGACACGAAACAAAACAAAAAAAACAACAACACAAAACAACAACCCTAAACTCCTGCGCTGCTTATTTTTCTCTCCTTGTTGTCCACCTATCGATTTGTTGCTCGCTATTGCTAAAATGAAGTAATAAAACAGAAATAGAAATGTGAGGCGGAGCTGCCCTTTTCTTTTCATTTACTGGGCCATTCCTACATCTGTTCACGTCTCTCCTTACCTTCCCAGGACCCATTAAGATTGAAGCCTTGCTTTTCGGGCAGCTCAACATCATCCTAATGCAATTCAAAGACCTACATTCTACATCAGTGTTGCCGTGGCAACAAAGTCCCCTCCGACCCCCTCCCTTTCCCCTTCTTCTCTGAGATGCTAAAAGATCAATAGAGTATCCTCAACGGTGTGGCAGGAAATGCTCGGGCACAGATGGTCCTCCAAGAAACTGTGAACTTCGTGGCCTAGTTACCATGTGAAAACTAACCCAATAACACAAGGTCACCACTAGATTGAAACTTAACAAAGTTTAGTGACAATACCAGATTACTCTGAACCTGAGATCGTTAGGCTGTAAAATCCTCTCACCTTTTCTGTGGCTCTTTTACAGAAGTCCATTAACAGAGGATGTGTCATCTGCTCAGCTGTAAAATAATTCATTGTTTCGCTTGCCGAGAGAGTTAAAATAAAAAGGGGGAATTAATTTAGACAAGGCAGGCACACTGTGCTGCCAACAATAAAGGAGCGTTGCTAAATAAATAAATTCTCTCTGGGGGGTTTGGAAATTTTCTCACAGAGTGAACAAGCTAGTGTTTGTTTCTGCAAAAAGAAAAAAGGTTTAATCATCAGTATAAATGTGACACTGTGCAGAAAATAACGAATTGTGCATGTTGTATTTCTTCTCTTTGTGTTCATTGGTGATTAAATTGGGCGGAAGATTTTTCAATATCAAACCTTTGCAGTGGATCTTTTTCACAGACTGACACTATATGAAAGCGTGCACAATGGAAACAAAGCGGATGGAAAGGGTAAACACAAACAAGGGTTCAGCCTTCTTTTTTTTTTTTCTTCGATATCCTCAAATGGAATGTTGTGTAAGTAGTATATCTGCACATATGAGTCAGTTTCATCGACGCGCTTTTGAAACCGACTCATTGGCCTAAACTTGTGTTTCAAGCGGTTCTACTCTCCTCCTAAAAGATGACAAACAAACCCAGATTTTAATTTGGATGACAGAAATTCTCTGATTGGACTGCAGTATTTCATAGTTAACGAGGTGCCCTGTTGTCTGCTAGACAATAGCAAGACAGCAGCCTCTTTGTGTGCGTGTGCGTGTGTGTGTGTGTGTGTGTGTGTATGTGTGAGAGAGAGCAGGAAAGCGAAAAAAAGGAGCCACAACTGGGACTTTTCATCGCTGGCTGAGAATTGCAATGCAGGCGGAAATAAAAAAGACAGCACATCTCACTTTCTCACTTCTCCGGCTGTCTGGAAAATTCATAACTCTCATCAGACCAAGTTTGTTTGGCCAAAAACAATCCTTGTGCAAAGCATATGAATAAGGTGAAGCTCGGGAGATGTTTGTGAAAGAGAATATAAATGTATAAAAGAATTATATGAACCCTTATTTCGAATCAACTTGAAATCAGGGCTGTTCATGCTGAAGCGCGGCTGTGGCTCAGTGGTAGAGTCAGTCGTCTTTAAACAGGAAGGTTCGATATCAAGCTCCCGCAGTACAATGTCTGATGTGTGCTTGGGCCTCGCTATGAGGTTATATATACAGTATATATATATATATACAGTATACAGTATATATACATATATATATATATATATATATATATATATATATATATATATATATATATATATATATATATGCATATGCATACCACACTCTATGCATGTCTATGGGGTTAGTTACTCCCTTTTCCGTCAGTGTGTGAATGTGTAGGTGTGACATGTGGTGTAAAAAAAAAAAAACCCGCTATTAAAACTATTCAGACAAAACAAAGATTATGTTAGGGAAACATTTCCGCCAGCCTCTTGTGAGTGTATGAAAGTAATTATGCTGGACCTCTGAAAGAGAGACATTGCCGTTGATTGACGCATCGGATATGGCAGGGATCAAAAGTGTCTCCCTGTAGGGGCTGGATGGGGCAGTGGGCTGCAGTCATTCTCTAAACCTGGATGAGAACAGACAGTTGTCATCTCTTTGCTTTATCGCCGATAACAGGCACTCACATCAACAGAGAGGCTTAAGGCATCAGCAATCAAGATGGTTGCCAAGGAGGGTAAAAACCACTGGCAGTGTCATCATCCGCACATCACTGTTCATGTTCCACTGGGGTCTCTTATGGTTATTGTTCCAAAGCATCACTTTTTACTCCTGTCACCACAGGCGTGTTCTCTCCTAGCCCTGAAATCAATACCTCTAAATGGGAATCAGAGAATCCGAGCATCCTCAGAGCTTCCGACGAAAAACAAGCCATATTTCCTCTGCTTTCACCTTTTCCCACTTTTTGTTGCTGTGATTAACATGACAGGTTTCTGTCTAATTCTGCAGCACATTTCTGCAGCTAAGGGAGAACAGAAAGCATGAAAAGGTCATGTAAAAAACCTTGAGCCTTGTTGGCCGGTGCCCTTTTCTGCCCTTAATTATCCATCCTGATGTGAAATTCAGGGTGAGAAAGAGACACAAGCCGTGTTGTATGATGAAAATGTACACCTGTAGTTTGGAAAACTGCATTGTGAAGAATCAATAAAATACATGTTTCAGTGATGATGTAGCCAAGTTGCGCAAAAAAACATTATTTTATTTGCATTAGAGGGCTACAGACACATGCAGACACAGCCTTTCATCATCTCAGGTGAAATTATTTCTGAAAAGCGCCATTTCATTTTGTGATTGATACGTCACTGGCAGTCACAGAAATCTAGGTCAGGCTCTGGATCTCTGCAGTAGGCTCTAATAAAGACAACTCCAGTTATCAATCCAAAGATCCTTATTTTTGACTCTCTTGTTTGTCTTCCACAGGACCTGGAAGCAGATCAACAATGGAGCGGCTGGTTCTGTGCGTGCTGCTCTGTGCGGCTCTGGTGGAGGGATACAGCTGCCCAGGCCGTTGCATCTGCCAGCACCTCTCCCCCACTCTGACTCTTCTCTGCGCTAAGACCGGTCTGCTGTTCGTCCCCCCCTCCATCGATCGTAAGACGGTGGAGCTGCGACTCACCGACAACTTCATCACCATCATCCGCAGGAAAGACTTTTACAACATGACCAGCTTGGTCCACCTCACTTTGTCTCGCAACACCATCAGCCAGATCACGCCCCTCGCCTTCCTCGGCCTGCGGTCTCTGCGGGCCCTGCACATGGACGGAAACCGTCTGAGTGTGATAAAGGGTGACCACTTCAAAGGCCTCGTCAACCTGCGGCACCTCATCCTCGGGAACAACCAGATCCACCAGGTTGCTCAGAACTCCTTCGATGAATTTGTGTCAACAATTGAAGACTTGGATCTGTCCAACAACAATCTGCGCACGCTTCCCTGGGAGGCCATAGCCAGCATGACCAACATTAACACGCTCACCCTTGACCACAACCTGATTGACCACATTGGAGCGGGAACATTTACATTGCTCACCAAGCTGGTCCGCCTGGACATGACCTCCAACAGGCTGCAGAAGCTCCCGCCAGACAGCCTGTTCCAGCACGCTCAGGTGCTTTCTGACGCCAAAGGCTCTAGCTCATCCACTTTGGCGGTGAGCTTCGGAGGTAACCCACTCCACTGTAACTGTGAGCTGTTGTGGCTGCGCCGGCTGACGAGAGAGGACGACCTGGAGACCTGTGCCTCCCCTGAGCACCTCATGGACAAATATTTCTGGTCCATCCAAGAGGAGGAGTTTATCTGTGAGCCTCCACTGATCACCAAACATCTCTCCATGAAGCCCTATGTAATGGAAGGGCAAGGAGTAACTCTCAAATGCAAAGCTGTGGGGGATCCAGACCCCGAAATTCACTGGAGGTCTCCAGATGGCAAGCTGGTGCACAATAACTCGCGCACCATCCTGTATGATAATGGCACCCTTGATATTCTCATCACCACGCTGAAGGACAGCGGCGCGTTTAATTGTGTTGCCTCCAATGCCGCAGGCATCGCCACAGCTGCTGTCGAGATCAACATGATCCCCTTACCCTTGTTTGTGAACAACACAGGCCACATGCGTGAGGACCCCGGTCTCTCCGACATTACCACCTCCTCCAAATCTGGCAACGACACCAAGGGCTACGACAAGCAGGACAGAAGGGTGATGGTCTCCGAGCTGACCTCGTCCTCCGCCATGATCCGCTGGCCGTCTGAGCGTCACATCCCCGGCATCAGGATGTACCAGATCCAGTACAACAGCACGGCAGATGATACTTTGGTATACAGGTAAGCTGGGTTGGAAGAAGGGGAGGGGAGAAAGGAGGGTGGTGGTGGAGCAGGGACACAAGAAAAGGTGAGACATCTGGAGTCACCATCTGCTGAATAACACAGCGGTACGTTATGGCAGATTGACAGATCCCAAAATGGCAAATGGATTAAGAATGTCCACAAATAAGCAGAGCTCCTGTAGTCTATCTGGGGTATACATTAAGGCTGAATATTTTCCATAATTTAAAACAAAACAAACACAGCATCAGTATTCTTTAAATGTGCAGTACACCCAAGAGATTTCATATATAATTCACAGCATGTAATGTCTTCAGTAGATGGAGTCGAGCACTCTCGACTAGACTGAAAAGCCTTTTCAGTATCATTCAAAAATTAAATGACAATTAAAAACAGGAAGGCAAACTACCTCGGCACATGTAACTGTTTGTATCATTAGCAAGTGTCTGCAGTAATTGGTGGAAACACAGAGTGTGATGAGATGTGGTTTTCTAATGATAGGCTCGGCTTGCAGTGTTGGACGAAGTGTTCAGATCATTTGTTTACATTAGGCAAAGTTTCAATAACACTCAATTAAAATGCTCAATCAAAAGTTAAAGTCTTACATTCAAAATTAAAGATAAGTACACCCTGTATTACAAGCAAAATGTAATTACAAACATTCTGATTTTGTGTAAAATATGGATTACATGTGATCATATTTAACTTTATCAAATTCTTCACACTGATTAAACAAGTAGATATGAAACCATTGTAAGTGCAGTTGGGATAAAGGTTTTATTTCTAGTCAATAATTGAA
Organism: Symphodus melops; assembly: GCF_947650265.1. Taxonomy (NCBI): domain Eukaryota; kingdom Metazoa; phylum Chordata; class Actinopteri; order Labriformes; family Labridae; genus Symphodus; species Symphodus melops. The sequence goes on from NC_136700.1 coordinate 8,225,894, forward strand.
AAAAAAAAAAAAAGAAAGAAAAGAAAAGAAAAAGCACGTAAACTGAAAAAAAGAGAAATACAACTATGACCCCAACAGAACAGAACGAGATAAGAGCTGCGATACAGCAACATATCTTTGCATCATTCATGACTGCAGGACTGAACCTTACAGAAGTAGTTTGAACCATTGTATACAGCTGGATAGTTTTGTTCAACCAGCTGTGCCCAACCTGAAGGTCAGGCTGTAAGGAGTCATGTTGTGATTTATGGGTTAAAAAAGAAAGCTCTGCTACTCAGGTTGGAGTTTTTTTTAAATAAATAAATACAGTATATATGTTTTTTAATGCACTATTAATTAGCTACAAACAAAGGAGATAATTTAGTACAAGTACAATTACCCCTGATTTAAATCTGAGCACTGTACTTGATATAAAGTCATTACACCAAAGCAGTAACTGTTTCCAGGTGCCTTTGCCAACAATGCTGAGAAATTGGCAACTAATTCTAGGCCCTTGGTTGCTATTAATTGTTATTGTAACACTCAAGAAAAAGGTTTAGTATTGCAAACAAAAAAAATCCTTTTATTCTTTTTGCATTACTGTGTAGGGTTACATTCATGCAGTGGTCCACAAACATTTCCTTCCAGCCCCCCCTTTGACAGATGGAATTATATTTACAAGCCCCCCCTAACCCTAAGCACACACATTATCACATAAACTGCTATGCTGTTAACAGGAATCAATGAATCACTTCCTATCTATAAATAGGATAGATATAAACCTCCCTCAGAGAATTACATTTACATGTTTGTCGCAAGCATTAAAGTCAAGCTGGAGATATGTCATGTTAATGGCCGACTGTCTTTTTTTTATGAAATCTTCATCAGAAAGGTGGTTAACAATGATAGCTGTGTAATGAATTAGAAGTGGACTATCATGCAAGAAAAATAAACTCAAACTGAAAAGCTAACTTTGACCACTGCTCAGTTTCAAAAAATCAATAAATGAAGAGAAAGACTGTAAAGCACAGGGTCAACATAGTGTGCATGTAGAAAGAGCATACGTTAAGAAACGAATTAGTCTTTTGCATGAGTGGCAAACATCTTCAAAGTCTTCAAACAAGTTCAGTTGGCTTTCGGAGTAGACTTTGAATCATCGTGACCCGAGTGACTGACACCTTCACTGACGACGATTGAAAACTCAATATATCTGACTTTGGATTAAAAAGTCTCCATGATTATGTAAGTGAAGCTCTCCTTTTTTTAAATGATGAATAAAACATCTTCAACCCTTCTGACAATGCAGTCTCAAATATGAGAATAAGTTTCATGTATTTCTTATATAATATGTGACGCTGATGATCTGAATCTGGTGGAGGATTTATACTGGATTTATGTACGCACAGAGTTTATTAAAGTCGTCTTTTTTTTGGTTGTTGTTGAGGTTTTACAAGACATAATGAGTCGCTCTCCTGCATAATTTCCTCATCCGGTTTAGGCATGGAGCTGAGTGTTGTTTTGTCTTTGGGTGCTACATTATTACCTACAAATGATAACCATCAGAGCCCCCCTTTAGGGAGAAGGGAAAATCTCCTAATTATATAAACGCCAATGTTGACCTGAAGACAATACCTCCCTCTCCACCGTATTTAGAGTCGTGTAATGTTGCAGCTGCCAACTAAATGTGACCTTAAGTATTCACACATGAAAACTGCCGCCACATCATGCGGCAGCATCACTTGTCCTGCAGCTGTTGAGACATATTGTTAGATAGTCAGCCTCATCTGGCTTGTTTATCACCTCGCAAGTTACCCTTGCTGTTTTTTTACACACAAACCCAATGGAGCAACTTTTCACTGCTGTTTTATACTGCAGCATATTCTCTCATAAGTCAGCTCTAATGAAGTGGTGGGCTTTTTGTGTGCGTGTTGCAGAATGAGTGATATTTAATGGAGGAGCTGTGATGGCCCTGTTGTCTTGCTGATGTGTGAAGCTGGCACCTTTGTGTGATTTAATACACCCTATGCAAATCTGCAAATGTGGGCGTTGTAATTCTGATGATTAATTGTCAACGTCTTTAACCGATACTCTGTGTCTCCTCTCCCTGCAGAATGATCCCATCTACCAGCAAGAACTTCGTAATCAATGATCTGGCTGCAGGGCGGGAGTATGACCTTTGCGTGCTGGCGGTTTACGACGACGGCATCACATCATTAACGGCCACACGTGTGGTCGGATGTGTGCAGTTCCACACGGCCAACGAGGTCAGCCAGTGCCGCTTCATGCACAGCCAGTTCCTGGGAGGCACCATGATCATCATTATTGGTGGTATAATTGTTGCTTCTGTGCTGGTTTTCATCATCATCCTGATGATTCGTTACAAGGCCTATGGCAGCCCAGAGGACGGAAAAACCAAAGTCAGCTCCAGCATGCACTCGCAGACCAACGGCAGTCAGCAGCGGCTGCAGCGCTCCACCTCCAAGCAGCCTTCCGACGAGGGCCAGCGCGAGGCTGGACGCCTAAAGAGTGTATGGCACTGGTTCTACGGAATGGACAACGAAAAGAGGGAAATCCAAGAGCTACCACTGCCATCCTGGAGGTGGAGCTGCCTCCGTTGAGTGTAGACAAGATGAAAAGGAGAACCAGCCTGGACGCTCAGCGCTCCGGCCCTCCGTCCGAGGACACGCAGACAGACAGTAGCCTCACAGGTTCCACCATGTCCTTGTGTCTCATAGGCCCCAATGCTGGCACCAAGGAGGCTCCCAGGCTCAAAGACAAGAAAAGTACCCTGGCCAACATGGGATTGCTCCCTAATGAGCTGGCACGAACTAGGCACAGATTCTCGTTTGACGGAGGGGATTACTCCATTTTTCAGAGTCATAGTTACCCACGCAGAGCGAAGACGAGGTGGCACAAATCCACCAACCAGCTCAACATGGAGTCGTCGCCGCTCGCCAACAGGAGAGTTACGTTCAGCAGCACTGAGTGGATGCTTGAGAGCACAGTGTGAGGGGGAAAAAAAAAACCTTACACATGTACAAACAAAAATATGACATGCCATATTACGCACACTTTTCTCTTGCGCACAG